>NW_016823660.1:1041147-1045666 GCF_001698545.2 Rhinopithecus bieti
TATATGAATTTTATCATTTATAAATATAGATTTGTATTTATAATTTATTATTTAAAATAATTTATAAATTTATAAAATGATATATAATAATATTGATGTGGACAATATTCCATCAGTAGTATCAGTAATATTTCCAAGGAAAGAGGTTTCCTGAAGTTATTACTTGTATCAGATACCTTGGCTAGGTCAAGATGCCCCTTGGGCACCACTCCACACCTGCTCAGCCTCACCTGTTTCTCTTTGCGTCCATTGCTGTTGGGACTAGTACTGTGTAGGAGTTGACCAGCAGGTGCAACCTAACAGCACCCAGACCAGGGCCCCCACTGCCAGCAGTGGTGGGGTAGTTGACACATGGGAACCAGCTTAGTGTTCCCAGATGATGATAACTATTAAATTATCATCTTTCCAATAATCCCCATAGAGTATTAATATTTTAATCATTAATACTCTACAGGACAAACATTTGATCATGGGAAAAATGGATTCAGTGGATAAAGGCATCTCCTCTGTTCTTTCCCTGGGCTTATGACTTCAAGACACATCTCAGGCAGCCCCACAAGATTGGACACAGGAGCTGTGCCCAGCTCAACAAAACAGCTCTGTAATCGACTCTCTTTCCTTCCTTGCTTTCACTCCCATCCTTCACTCCTGCTCCTAGGTCATATACTAAAATAAAGCATGTGAAGTATGACCTTAAGCCTTAACTATGTGGCCGTGTATCAGCTTTTCAGAGAATCCAGGCTAAAATACTAGTCTATCAGCAGTCTCAGTGTGGTGGTGAGTAAATACTACATTGATTTCCCAACCTTTGAACGTTTTATATGATAGAAATATAAACTCTACTAAGCCTTCTCAAATTCCAATTCCATCACATCATCTGCCTGAACAACAAACTACAACTTCAGGGCCAGGCGCGGTGGCTCAAGCCTGTAATCCCAGCACTTTGGGAGGCCGAGACGGGCGGATCACGAGATCAGGAGTTCGAGACCATCCTGGCTAACACGGTGAAACCCCGTCTCTACTAAAACATACAAAAGCTAGCCGGGCGAGGTGGCTGGCGCCTGTAGTCCCAGCTACTCGGGAGGCTGAGGCAGGAGAATGGCATAAACCCGGGAGGCGAAGCTTGCAGTGAGCTGAGATCTGGCCACTGCACTCCAGCCCGGGCGACAGTGAGACTCAGTCTCAAAAAAAAAAAAAACAAAAAAACAAAAAAACAAAAAACAAACTACAACTTCTTCTGCCATCATTTTGACTCCTCAGCTGTTCCCTTTCCATTTCTACTTTATTAACGTTTATTGGAAAGTCCCCTCGGGGTTACATTCAAGGCTGTCCATCTTCTCCCTCCTTCCCTGCCCTTCATCAACTATATCCCCTCCCTCAGATCCAAGCTTCCCTATTGCTATCACTCCACATGTAAGGTGCTCATTCTGCCCCCAGGACTTCCATTCATTAACTATCCCTACTTAGGTTGCCTCCCATCACACCATTACTCCACCTCCCTTCAACAGCAAGATGTTGATGAACATGGTATACAACTGGCACTGTCAAATCTCCTTTACAAGACAGATGTGGTTCTGTGCTCCTGTAGTCTCAGCTACTCAGGAGGCTGAGGCAGGAGGATTTCTTGAGCCCCAGAGTTCAAGGTCAGCCTGAGCAACATAACAAGACCTCATCTCTTAAAAAAAAATTCCCCTTTACAGATAAAAAGAGAAAAACTGTACAACTGTTACTTTGCTGTAATAAGACTGCTATTTTAAAAGGATGTCCCAGCCTAGGAAACATGGAAAAAACCCATCTCTACCAAAAAATTAAAAATTAGCTGGGCATGGTGGCATATGCCTATAGTCCCAATACTCAAGAGGTTAAATAAGGCCTGAGGGTTGCTTGAGCCCAGGAGGTCGAGGCTGCAGTGAACCATGATCACACCACTGTGCTCCAGCCTGGATGACAGAGTGAGACCCTGTCTCAAAAGAAAAAAAAAAAAAAAAAAAAACAGGATGTCATTTGGAACTTAGATATTTTCAAAAAATATGTGTTTGTAATGGTTTTTACCATCATCGTAGAATATTACCTACACATCATTTGGCAATTGAAGAAGTTGCTTTTTCCTTTTCTGTGGATATTTTGTCTCCACCCACAACTGAACTAGGACTTTATTTCTTTTCCTCTTTTCTACTCACAGCCTCAGATCATCGAATCCAGTCTGCACATCTAGAGTTGTGCATCACACAAGAAGGTACTTGCTCAGTGTGTTGGGAAGTGTGCAGGAGACCCAGCCACAGCTAAGGCCAAACAGGCATCGGAAAAGCTGGCCTGGTCCGTCTTCCAACCACTGTTCTAGGATTCCATGTTCATCTCTCATCACTTGTGGGGATAAATAGTTGCTAATAAGATGAAATCATAACTCTGACTTTTAAGCCATAGGAAACATTTTCCAGACACACATATGCACACATATATATTTATGTATGTATGCATGAAATGTATATTTTTTTCCTACCACTTTCCTGGAGGCAAAGGCGGTGCCTGTGGACTAAACTCAGCTTTGTAGCCATTTAACAGTTGCCTTAAGTGGGAATTTTATAAAAACATCTAATCAAGGCCGGGTGCAGTGGCTCCTGCCTGCAATCCCAGTGCTTTGAGGGGCCGAGGCAGAAGGATTGCTTGAAGCCAGGAGTTTAAGACCACCCTGAACAACATAGCAAGACCCATCTCTACAAAAAAAAAAAAAAAAAAATAAAACCCTAAAATTTTAAAATCAAAATTTTAAAATCTAATGATATTTACTAATTCTTCCCACTCCCTACTTGCCTGTCTCCTGTCATGTAAAGGCTGCCTCCTCTCTTCCAATTGTTTAAGCTCCAAAGCTGGAATCCTCCCCAATATCTCTTTCACACATCATGCCCATTCCATTAGCAAGTCCTATGAGCTCTACCTTCTTTGAGACCTAAATATGACAGTTCTCACCATCCTGGTCCAAACCACCATTATCCTTCCCCTGAACTGTATTTGAATCACTTTCTAAATATTTTCATTGCCTCTACCCTCACCTCTGTTTTAGCCCATTCTCAACACAGCAGCTTATACAATCTTATTAAAACAAAAGGCAGGCCAGGTGCAGTGACTCATGCCAGTAATCCCAGCACTTTGAGAGACCAGGGCAGGAGAATTGCTTGAGCCCAAGAGTTTGAGACCAGCCTGGGCAACAAAGCAAGAACCCATCTCTACAAAAATAAAATAAAAATAAAAAATTAGCCAGGCATGGTGACATGCACCTGTAGTCTCAGTTATTTGGGAGGCTGAGGCTGGTGGACTACTTGAGCCCAGGAGTTTGAGGCTGCAGTAAGCTATGATCACACCACTGCACTCCAGCCTGGGCAACAGAGCAAGACTCTGTCTTTAAAAAAACAAAACAAATTCACTGGGCAAGATGGCCGAATAAGACCAACTCCAGTTTGCAGCTCCCAGTTAGACCAACACAGAAGGTGAGTGATTTCTTCGTTTCCAACTGAGCCTCCTCTGGTAATACCCAGGCAAACAGTGTCTGCAGTGGACCTCCAGCAAACTCCAGAAGACCTGCAGAAGAGGGTCCTAGAAACAGAAGGCAATAACATCAACATCAGCAAAAGATGCCCACGCAAAAACATCATCCAAAGGTCATCATCAAAGATCAAAAGTAGATAAATCCACGAAGATGAGGAAAAACCAGCACAAAAATGCTGAAAATCCAAAAAACCAGAATGCCTCTTCTCCTCCAAAGGATCACAACTCCTCACCACCAAGGGAACAAAACTGGAGGGAGAATGAGTTTGACGAATTGACAGAAGTAGGCTTCAGAAGGTAGGTAATAACAAACTCCTCTGAGCTAAAGGAGCATGTTCTAATGCAATGCAAGGAGGCTAAGAACCTTGATAAAAAAGTTACAGGAACTGCTAATTAGAATAGCCACTTTAGAGAAGAAGATAAATTGCCTAATTGAGAACATAAATGACCTGATGGAGCTGAGGAAACACAGCATGAGAACTTCGTGAAGCATACACAAGTATCAATAGTCAAATCGATCAAGTGGAAGAAAGGATATCTGAGATTGAAAATCAACTTAATGAAATAAAATGTGAAGACAAGATTAGAGAAAAAGAATGAAAAGGAATGAACAAAGCCTCCAAGAAATATGAAACTATGTGAAAAGAGCAAATTTACAATTGATTGTGTATGTGAAAATGATGGAGAGAATGGAACCAAGTTTGAAAACACACTTTAGGATATTATCCAGGAGAAATTCCCCAAACTAGCAAGACAGGCCAACATTCAAATTCAGGAAATACAGAGAACACCACAAAGATACTCCTTGAGAGGAGCAACCCTAAGACACATAGTCATCAGATTTACCAAGGTTGAAACAAAGGAAAAAATGTTAAGGGCAGCCAGAGAGAAAGGTCAGGTTACCCACAAAGGGAAGCCCATCAGACTAACAGTGGATCTCTCTGCAAAACCCCATAAAAGCCACAAGAGAGTGGGG
>NW_016823660.1:1047090-1056775 GCF_001698545.2 Rhinopithecus bieti
AGAGAATACTATACACACCTCTATGCAAATAAACTAGAAAATCTAGAAGAAATGGATAAATTCCTGGACACATACACCCTACCAATACTAAACCAGGAAGGAGCTGAATCCTCGAATGGATCAAAAACAAGTTCTGAAATTGAGGCAGTAATTAATAGGCTACCAACCAAAAAAAAAAAAAGCCCAGGACCAGACAGATTCATAGCTGAATTCTACCAGAGGTACAAAGAGGAGCTGTTACCATTCCTTCTGAAACTATTCCAAACAGTAGAAAAAAAGGGGCTCCTCCCTAACTCATTTTATGAGGCCAGCATCATCCTCATACCAAAACCTGGCAGAGACACAACAAAAAAAGAAAATTTCAGGCCAATATCCCTGATAAACATTGATGCAAAAATCCTCAATAAAATACTGGCAAATCGAATCCGGCAGCACATTAAAAAGTTTATCCACCATGATCAAGTCAGCTTCATCCATGGGATGCAAGGCTGGTTCAACATACACAAATCAATAAACATAATACATCACATAAACAGAACCAATGACAAAAACCACCTGATTATCTCAATAGATGCAGAAAAGGCCTTCGATAAAATTCAACACCCCTTCATGTTAAAAACACTCAATAAACTAGGCATTGATGGAACTTATCTCAAAATAATAAGAGCTATTTTTGACAAACCCACAGCCAATATCATACTGAATGGGCAAAAGCTGGAAGCATTCCCTTTGAAAACCAGCAAAAGACAAGGATGCCCTCTCTCACCACTCCTATTCAACACATTATTGGAAGTTCTGGCCAGGGCAATCAGGCAAGAGAAAGAATTAAAGGGTATTCAAATAGGAAGAGAGGAAGTTAAATTGTCTCTGTTTTCAGATGACATGATTGTATATTTAGAAAACCCCGTCTTCTCAGCCCAAAAACTCCTTAAGCTGATAAGCAACTTCGGCAGTCTCAGAATACAAAATAAATCTGCAAAAATCACAAGCACTTCTATACACCAATAATAGACAGTCAAATCATGAGTGAACTCCCATTCACAATTGCTACAAAGAGAATAAAATACCTAGGAATACAACTTACAAGGGATGTGAAGGACCTCTTCAAGGAGAACTACCAACCACTGCTCAAGGAGATAAGAGAGGACACAAACAAATGGAAAAACATTCCATGCTCATAGATAGGAAGAATCAATATTGTGAAAATGGCCATACTCCCCAAAGTAATTTATAGATTCAATGCTATTCCCATCAAGCTACCATTAACTGTCTTCTCAGAGTTAGAAAAAACTATTTTAAATTTCGTATGGAAACAAAAAATGAGCCCATATAGCCAAGACAATCCTAAGCAAAAAGAAGCAAGCTTGAGGCATCACGCTACCCGACTTCAAGCTATACTACAAGCCTACAGTAACCAAAACAGCATGGTACTGGTACCAAACAGATATATAGACCAATGGAACAGAACAGAGACCTCAGAAATAACACCACACCTCTACAGTCATCTGATCTTTGACAAACCTGACAAAAACAAGCAGTGGGGAAAGGATTCCCTTTTTAATAAATGATCTTGGGAAAACTGGCTAGCCATATGCAGAAAACTGAAACTGGACCCCTTCCTTGCACCTTATACAAAAATTAACTCAAGAGGGTTTAAAGACTTAAACATAAGACCTAAAACCATAAAAAACGTAAAAGAAAAGCTAGGCAATACCATTCAGGACATAGGCGTGGGCAAAGATTTCATGACTAAAACACCAAAAGCAGTTGCAACAGAAGCCAAAATTGACAAATGGGATCTAATTAAACTAAAGAGCTTTGCACAGCAAAAGAAACTATCATCAGAGTGAACAAGCAACCTACAGAATGGGAGAAAAATTTTGCAATCTATCCATCTGACAAAGGGCTAATATCCAGATCTACAAGGAACTTAAACAAATTTACAACAGAAAAACAAACAATCCCATCGAAAAGTGGGCGAAGGATATGAACAGACACTTCTCAAAAGAAGACATTTATGCAGCCAACAAGCATATGAAAAAAAGCTCATCATCACTGGTCATTAGAGAAATGCAAATCAAAACCGCAATGAGATACCATCTCATGCCAGTTAGAATGGTGATCACTAAAAAGTCGGAAACAACAGATCCTGGAGAGGATGTGGAGAAATAAGAAAGCTTTTACACTGTTGGTGGGAATATAAATTAGTTCAACCATTGTGGAAGACTGTGTGGCAATTCTTCAGGGATCTAGAACCAGAACTACCATTTGACTCAGCAATCCCATTACTGGGTATCTAGCCAAAGGATTATAAGTCATTCTACTATAAAGACACATATGCCAGCACCAGGCATGGTGGTTCATGCCTGTAATCTCAGCACTTTGGGAGGCGGGGCAGATGGATCACGAGGTCAGGAGATCAAGACCATCCTGGCCAACATGGTGAAACCCCGTCTCTACTAAAAATACAAAAATTAGCTGAGTATGGTGGTACATGCCTGTAATCCCACCTACTCAGGAGGCTGAGGCAGGAGAATCGCCTGAACCAGGGAGTTGTAGGTTGCAGCAAGCCGAGATCTTGTCACTGCACTCCAGCCTGGTGACAGAGGGAGACTCCATCTAAAAAAAAAAAGGCACATGCACACGTACGTTTATTGCAGCACTATTCATTCACAATAGCAAAGACTTGGAACCAACCCAAATGCCCATCAATGATAGACTGAATAAAGAAAATGTGGCACATATACACAATGGAATACTATGCAGCCATAAAAAAAGAATAATTTAACATCCTTTGCAGAGACATGGATGAAGTTGGAAACTATCATTCTCAGCAAACTAACACAGGAACAGAAAACCAAACACTGCATGTTCTCACTCATAAGTGTGAGTTGACAATGAGAACACATGAACACAGGGAGGGGAACATCACACACTGGGGCCTGTCTAGGGGATGGGGGCAAGGGGAGGGATAGCATTCAGAGAAATACCTAAGTAGATGATGGGTTGATGGGTGCAGGGAACCACCGTGGCATATGTATACCTATGTAACAAACCTGTGTGTTCTGCACATGTATCCCAGAACTTGAAGTATAATAATAATAAATATATATCTATAGTCAGCTTATGTCACTCCTCTGCTCAAAGCCTGAAAAACAATGGCCCTCAACTCATATAAAGTAAGAGCCAAAGTCCATTAGACATTCTACAAGCCTGTAAAGTTAGGAGCTGGTCCCAAGACAACTCTCACTTCTGACACCAATTGCAAGTTCTGGGGTCCCCAAGACCACCCTCAATTTTTGATAACTCATTGAAAATATTCACAGAGCTCACTGACAGCTATTATACCCGTGGTTATGGTTTCTTACAGGGAAAGGATACAGATTAAATTCACCAAGAGAAGACACGCATGGGGCCAAGTGCAAGAGAGTCCCACACGTGGAGCTCCCAGGGGTCCTTTCCCAGTGGAACAACAGATAGCACTGACTTCTCCTAGCCATAATGCATAATAGTGCACACAGAGTATGGCCAACCAGGAAAGGTCATCTGAGCCTTGGTGGCCAGAGGTTTTCTTGGGGCTCACTACATAGATATGGTTGACTGTCTTCATGGCTGATGTTTTGTTTTCCTCCAGAAATCAAAACTTTCTCCAGAAATCAAGTTGATATGACATGACGTAAGGTCCCCATCATATTGTTTCACAATCCAGTGTACCCCAAGGCCCCAAGGTAAAAAAAAAAACAAAAAACAAAACCACTTTTACCAGGCAAGACATTGCAAGGCCACAGAGATCACCTCCCAGGAGCACAAAGCCAAGACCAGACCTCTCTTTGGGTAAGATTAACCCTTGACTACACAAGGCCCTGTGAGGTCAGGCTTTCTGTGGCCTCATTGGCCAACATTCCCCCATTTTCTCTTTTCAAAGTTATCGCTTTTAAACCAATCCCAGAGGGTTGACAAGAATTGCATGCCGTGGTTCTGGACAAAAATATAATTACAATCAAAGATTCATCAGGCTGCACTCAGGCCGATTTCCTTGTTGCTGAAAGTCAGCTGGCACCAGATCCTTCCCGTTTGCATCCTCATTGTTCCTATAGACAGGATCTCTAACATTAGAATCATAATGCATTTGGTTAAGGATTGCTTAAGATGTTTTTTGGACCCCAAATTCTAGCAGCCAGCTTGAAGACCCCCACAGAGGAACAGGGTGAGCCTGAGAACACAGCTTCTTCATCTCCCTGTCTCGTGACTTCACCCTTCACTCTTCTACCAATCAACAATCTCCACACTTCAACCCACTCCAAAACCTTTGAAAACCCTAACTTCCAAACTCCTTGGGGAGACAGACTTGAGATTTCCTCCCATTTCCTCATTCAGTGACCCTAGAATTGAACCCCTTTCTCTGCTGCAACCTGGCGACATGCTGTGTGCATGGGCCAATGAACTTATCAGTCTTACAACTTCTCTCCAGCCACACCAGCCTCCTTGCTAGTCCTATACATTCAGGAAACCCCAATTAGGGCTTTCGTACTTGCCGTTCCCTCTGAGTGCCACCCCTATTCCACCTCTGCATACATGGGCTCCTCCAGATCTTCCAGGTTTCTGCTCAGGGTTCCCCTGCTAGCCAGCCCCTTCCCCATCACTCTACTGAAAATAGTGACCCCACTCACACACACCAGCCTTCCCAAGCTGCTCTCAACTTCATGTTCTCCATGCCACTTAGCATTGCCAGTTAAGCATTTGTTTGCCATCCATCTCATCCATGTAGGGCAGGAAAAATAATTTTCTCCTCCACCCTTCCTGAGTTCTTAGCTGGGCTTCTCTGTAACAAAAGACAGATTAACAAGAGAAAAACAAACAGTAGTTTAATAGCATATATACCTCTTGTATCCATGGGAGATAAATCAGAGACATGAATAATCTCTAGAATAGATCTCAAAGGGGTAATTTAAACTACAAAGAAAGGAAGTGTAGGGAAAGACCCAGTTAAGATGAGATGGCCAGAAAAATCATCATAAAACAAAGGTATGTTCTCTCCAGTCTGCAGACTGAAGTCCCTGCTTTCTCTGCCAAGAGACTTCTCTGATTCAGTCATCCTTCTCTTCCTAGTGCAGAGGAAGACACACTTACAAATGGAGATTTCCTTTGTAGATGTAAATTTATCTTCCAGAAGGCTAACATTTCAGGGCTTCTCCTGTGTCTGCAGTTTCTCAGAATAATCAAATCAACATAATCCTTTAAGCCAAAGAGGTATATTTGGGGATGGCATATGCTAATCTCCTTCAGTCATAGTTTGGGGTGGCCTGTCCTAAGCCCCCTCACGCAGGATGCTGTAAACTCCTGCTGGCTAGGATCCTCCCTCACCTGATTGTTCACCACTCTGTTTGAGCATCTAGAACAGTGCTCAGCACAGAGTAGATGCTCAATAAATATTAAGTGAATGAACGATTCTAGATCCCTCTGAAGGACAAATGAGGAACTAGCTGCCATACGGGGTGAGGAAACAGCTCCTCCATGAGTTGCCCTTGTCTCTGTTGGACATTCATCAGATAAAATCCATTTTAAGTGCTAAAGAAAGAAGTACTGTAACTTGATTTCATACTGAACTTAATTCCTGGTGGAGATTGACCATCTTTGGAGCGTGGAAGTCTCTGGTTCCCGGTGGATATTGTTCTTTTCTCTTCTCTTTCATTTACCTGCTGGTGATTTTCCAGGGAATTATAAATGATGCCAGTGTTTGAGAGCTGGGAGAACTGAGCTGGAGGATCTGTCAGGTCCTGACCAGTTCTGAAAGTCCAGATCTAAGTGCACAAACAATTCCTCTTGTACTTTTCCCCTTTCCACTGTCACTCTGCTTTCTTCCTCCTTTCCCGGTCCGGGCTGCCCTCTGACATCTCCCTGAAGCAGTCCCTGGAGCCCCATCTAAGGCATGGGAGAAAGGGGCCGGTCTCACCCCTGTTTCATTGTGTCCGAGGACCTCTAAGAGGGAGACACAGCTGATAACCACTCTGCCCTGTGGAAGCCACTTTTGTGGTCCCACAGGAAAATTATGAGGTCACAGAGCTGGGACTCTGAGGCCCTTTGCCACCCACTGTCCTCACTGCCTGCTGGGTCTCTCCCAGATCCTCGGGCAGCCACTGACTGCCACCACAACAGCCCCCTCGCCTCCACTCTGATGGCAAAACTGCCCCCTGCCAATCCCGTTCCTCCCCCCTTAAAACCTCACCTATCGCAGAAGCTGACATCAGCCAGTGTGAGGCAAAGATGAGCTGAGTCACAAAGTCATGGCTGGGCACCATGGCTCACACCTGTAATCCCAGCACTTCGGGAGGCTGAGGTGGGAGGATAACTTGAGACCAGGAGTTTGAGACCAGCCTGGACTTGCGAGACCCCCATCTCTATTTTAATTATTTAAAAAAGAAAGAAAAAAAAAGTCAGAAGGCCTGCATCACAGCCAAGTGCCAAACCTCCTCAGAAGGCTTATGCTCTTACCCTCCACAGGTTCATTGAAGTATAATTAACAAATAAGGACACGTGCAGTGGCTCACGTCTGTAATCCCAACATTTTGGGGAGCCAAGGTGGGAGGATCACTGGAGGTCAAGAGTTTGAGACCAGCCTGGGCAATATAGTGAGACCTCATCTCTACATAAAATACAAAAATTGGCTGGCTGTGGTGATGCACACCTTAGCTATTCAGGAGCCTGGGGAGAAGGATCACTTGAGGCCAGGGGCTCAAGGCTGCAGTAAGCTATGACGGCACCACTGCACTCCAGCCTGGGTGACAGAATGGGACCCATGTCTCTAAAAGAACAACAAAAAAGCTATATAGTTAAGATACACAACATAATGTTTTGATATATGTATACACTGTGAAATGATTATCACAATTAAGCTTATTAGCATATCCATTGCTTCACAGCTACCTTTGTATGGTGTGTGGTGTGTTGGGGTGGGGAGGGGGTGAGATAAGAGCTAACCTCTTAGCAAATTTCAGACATAGAATACATTATTATTAATCCTATAGTCACCATGCTGTACCTTGGATCTGCAGAACTTATTCATCTTATAACTGAAAGTTTGTGCCCCTCAACCAACAACTCCTCATTTCCTCTAACTTTCCATTGGTCCGACCTCTGGTAACAACCCCCTACTCTCTGTTTCTATGAGTTTGACTTCTTTAGATTCCACATATAAGTGACATCAGCATTTGTCTCTCTGTGCCTGTCCTATTTCACTTCACAAAATGTCCTCCAGGTTCAATGTTGTCACAAATGACAAGATTTCTTTCTTTTAAAGATTAAATAATAGGCCAGGCATGGTGGTTCACGCCTGTAATTCCAGCACTTTGGGAAGCCAAGGCAGGCTGATCATTTGAAGTCAGGAGTTCGAGACCAGCCTGGCCAACATGGTGAAACACAGTCTCTACTAAAATTACAAAAATTAGGCAGGCGTGGTGGCGTGCCCCTATAGTCTCAGCTACTCGGAGGCTGAAGCACAAGAATTGCTTGTCCCTGGGAGGTGGAGGTTGCAGTGAGCCAAGATCGTGCCACTGCACTCCAGTCTGTGTGACAGAGTGAAACGCTGTCTCAAAAAAATTAATTGAGCCAGGCGTGATGGCTCATGTCTGTGTCCCCAGCACTTTGGGAGGCTGAGGTGGGTGGATCACAAGGTCAGGAGTTCGAAACCAGCCTGGCCAACATGGTGAAACCCTGTCTCTACTAAAAATACAAAAATTAGCCAGGCGTGGTGGTGTGCACCTGTAGTCCCAGCTACTTGGGAGGCGGAGGCAGGAGAATCACTTGAACCCAGGAGGCAGAGGTTGCAGTGAGCTGAGATGATGTCACTGACTCCAGCCTGGGTGACAGAATGAGACTCCATCTCAAAACATAATAATAGGAATAATAATAATAAAGTAATTAATACTTCATAATGTGTGTGTGTGTGTTCATGGCATTTTCTTTATCCACTCATCCACTGAGGGACATGTAGGTTGTTTTTATCATGGCTATTGTGAATAACGCTGCAACGAACTTGGAAGTGCAGATATCTCTTTGAGATAGTGATTTTCTTTCTTTTGGATATATACTCAGATTTGAGATTGCTGGATCATATGGGTGTTTTATTTTGAGTGTTTTGAGGAACCTCCATACTGTTTTCCATAATGGCTGTACTAATTGACATTCCCATCAAGACTGTGCAAGTTTCCCTTTTCCACACATTCTTGCCAATGCTGATCTTTGTCTTTTTGGTGATAGTTACCCTAACATGTTTAGGTGATAGTTCACTCTGGTTTTGATTTGCATTTTCCTGATGGTTAGTGATATTAATTAAGCACATTTCATGTACTTGTTGGCCATTTGTATGAATTCTTTGGGGAAATGTTTTACCCACTTTTAATGGTGTTATTTGTTTTTAGGCTTCTGAACTATATGAGTTCCTTATATATTGTGGCTATTCACCTCCTATCAAATGGATAATTTGCAAATATTTTCTCCCATTCCATATGTTGCCTTTTCACTTCAATGATTGTTTCCTTTGTTGTGTAGGAAAATTCATACCCTTTAAAAGCCCAAAGGATTAACCTAGAACTCAAAAATTCTTCACCCTGGCTGCACTTGGGCAGCTTTTTAAAAACTCTGATACGTAGGCCTGGTCCAGACCAACAGAAGCACAAATCAGGGTCAGAGAGGGGTATGGGGTGGGGTATGGGCATCAGGCCTGGTATTGTCTAAGCTCCCCAGAGGAGTCCAATTTACAGCCCAGGTGAGAACCCTGACTACTGCCACAAAGAAGCATCTATGACAGGCTCTCTGGGATTCCTGGGGATACAGCCACCTCCACCTATGAAGGATCAATGCTCTTGTTCATGACTGCAGTAAACCCCTTGTGCCCCCAAACTGTCCTGCACTCTACATCTTGGCACCTCTGCTCTACCTAGTAGACTAAGGGGCAATATAATGGTAAGGAGGCTCCAAGCAATATCGTTTCAGATATCTGAGAGGACTCTAAGCCAGGAGATGTCACTTGTTGTTTGTCCTTTACTAACCCCCCACAAACTCCTCCACACCCACCACCCCACACCTCACCTCTCTTTGCGCAGGAGAATCTGGGCCTGCTGTCTTGGTGGTAAAATGATGTTGAAAACCATCTGAGTGGTGACACTAATCAGCCTCTCTGTGTGTCTGTGTGAGCATCAGCAGCATCTTCGCACGTGACACCAGGAAGTCCCGTCACCTGAATGGCCCTGTGTTCATCAGTGCTGCTTCGGTGAACCAAAAATTAAAGCCCAGACAACTCTCAGAACTCTTAGAGACATCAAATTATCCAAAGCATCATACAGGAGAAAATGGCACCCAGAGCAGTAGCTCATGCCTGTAATCCCAGCACTTTGGGAGGCCAAGGTGGGAGGGTCACCTGAGGTCAGGAGTTCGAGACCAGCCTGTCCAACATGGTGAAACCTCATCTCTACTAAAAATACAAAAATTAGCCAGGTGTGGTGGTATGCACCTTTTATCCCCATAACTCGGGAGGCTGAGGTAGGAGAATTGCTAGAATCCAGGGGGCAGAGGTTGCAGTGAGCCGAGATCGCACCACTGCACTCCAGCCTGGGAGACAGAGTCAGAAGAAAGAGAGAAAGAAAGAAAGAGAGAGAGAGAGGAAGGAAGGAAGGAAGGGAGGGAGGGA
>NW_016823660.1:1057180-1066979 GCF_001698545.2 Rhinopithecus bieti
AGGGAGGGAGAGAGGGAGGGAGGGAGGTTTTGTAGCCCAACATCTCTGGCTCTATCAACTGGGACTTTAACCAACAGCTCCTCATTTTCTCTGTAGACTGGGACCAAAGGTCTGACCCCTTGAGGTTCTCCTGATCTCTTGATGAGACCCCTGTGTTACATGTGTATAGAGAAGAAAATGAAAAAGCCAGCCAAAATCTGCTCACTTTTTTCCTCTAGACTAGAGCAACCAGATGATGTATAATAGACACTATCTTTCTTGCCTAAAATATAACTCTAAAAAGGTGAGAGAGAGAGAGGGAGAGTGTGTGTAGCCATCAGGCATAAACTTATTCAAGCTTGAGTATCTACATCTGTCACTTACCCACATCTGTACATATCCTCCTAGCAGTCAATTCCAATGACTGGTCCTTCTTGGTCATTGTGCAGTGATAAAAGAAAAACTTCAGCTGAATTAAATTTAAAAGAGTTTAACTGAGCAATGAATGATTTGTGAATTGGGCAACCCCCAGAATCACAGCAGATTCACAGAGACTCCAGCAAAGCAAATGGAAGAAGATTTATAGACAAAAAAGACAGAAATGACATACAGAAATTGGAAGTGAGGTACAGAGCGGTTGGATTGGTTACAGGCTGGCGTTTGACTTGTTTGAACACAGTTTGAACACTCAGCAGTGTATGAATGGTTGAAGTATGGCCGCTGGGATTGGCCAAGACTTAGCTACTGTTACAGGTGCATACTATGAAGTTAGGTTTTCAATTTTATCTGCCTATTAAGCTAGGTTACAGTTTATCCACAAGGACTCAAATATAGAAGTATGGAGTCCTTCTCAGGCCATATTTAGTTTGCTTTAAAAGCAGGCTTTGACACAGTGACCATTCCCTTCTTGAACCATGCTCTCCCTTGGTCTCCATGGTGTTGCGCTTCCCGGGCTCTCCTCTGAGCTCTCGGGCTGTTCCAATTCAGTCCTCTGCCTTCTCTGTCCATGTTGAGGCTCTTCCAAGTTCTGCCTTTAACTCCTTTCTATCCACATCTCCAGGGGATTTCACCTATATATCCATAGATTTCTTATCACCTACACTGTGATGTTAAACCATCTCTCTCCTGCCCTTTCCTGAGTACAACATGCCACCCAAAATCAACGTGCCACAAACTCATGATCTTCCCAGCCATCTAGGTCTGCTGCCCCTCTTCTTGTGTCCTCAAACTCAGTCAAGAACACAAGTGCCACCCATTCACTCTGGAGGAACCTGGGAATCATTCCAGCCTCCTTCCTCTTCCCAAAATGCCCCATCCAATCAGGGACCTGATTCTGCCTCCTCTGCGTCTCTCGTGTCACTTTCCCCGCTCTACCTCTGCAGTGAAACAATCTGGCTTTACGCCCTCTTCCTCTCCCTCCTGGATCATTGCAACTGTCTCTCAACAAGTCCCCTCTAGTCTCAGCATCCACCATCCTTCTCCACATGTTACCAAAGCAATAATTCTAAGGAGCAAACCTTGACCTGCTCTTCCACGGCCTGGGATCCAACTTTATGTCTGCATCGGGAAGCAATGCATGGGTAGAGATCTGTCATAAGATAGTCGATCGTACTGAATTTGAGTGGGAGGGAAAGTGGTGAATCAGTCCAACCATGAAAATGAAAATTATTCTAGATGTTTCAAACAGAGGGCATTTAATACGGGAAAGTGACTGCAAAAGTGTTGGAAGATCTGGGGGCTCAGAAGACAGTGAGGAAGTCCAAAAAGTTGGCCTGAAGGAGGCAGCGTTCCTGGAGTACAGGATCTGGCAGAAGCTGGTGGAAGGTAGAACCACCGCAGGGACATCTTTTGGGATCAGGAACCTAGAAGCGACACGATTACTATTGGAGATGCCAGAGAGAGAGGAAAAAGCATGCCTTGATCTCTTCCTATCACTTACCCTCCAATTTCATGCCAGTGCCTCCCATTGGCCAAACCCAGCCAGAAGGCAATTATGGAAATTCTGGGAAATGATTTTCCTACAATACAGACCAGAGCAAAGGACGGGTAGAGAATGAATCTGACAGCAAACAGGCAAATGACTGGCATAAAAGTGTAGAACATTTATACAGCTACAGGGTTTTTTCAAAGATAGAAAGCTCAGTAATCGGACCATCTGATTCCACATGTGATCTCTGGAAACCTTCAACTTCTTCGCCAGGCATGGCTTGTACAAACTTAGCTTTCTAAAAGCTCTTCAAATTACTCAGCTCATATATTTATCCCCTAAATGCAGAATGAATATTTCTTGGCTCAAATTGTTTCCTTCTGTCTAGAATAATGATCTTGCTCTTTCTACTTATTTAAATCAAACCCATCTTTGGAATCTCAGTTTTTTTATTTTGCTTTTGTTTTTTGTTAGAGATGGCATCTTGCTCTGTCACCCATGCTGGAGTTCAGTGGCACAATCATAGCTCACTGCAGACTTGAACTCCTGGATTTAATTGATCGTCCTGCCTCAGCCTTCCTATTAGCTGGGACTACAGATGTGAGCCACCACGCTCGGCTAGAATGCCAGTTTAATTCCAACCTCTTTCACTAGCATTTCCTGACAACCACTATCAGGATAGGTTTGAAAAGTATTATCAATTCTAGTGAGCCATGGCATAGTTGAAAATTTACAGGATACACAGCTAAAATCTATTCACTATAAGGTAGAGGTTGTCATGGATGAGTGGTGACTATCTAGACCCGTGGTGCCAGTGATAAAAGCATTAACCAAGACAATTGTAGGTAAAGAAAGGCAGATTTATTAGAGAAAGTAGAAAAATACGTTGCAAGGGAGCAACAGGCAGCCTAGCAAAAAGGAGCTGACTATCAGGAGACAAAGGCTTGCTGGGGGTTTTATACAATAGTGTTTGTGCTTGTGCTGAACAGGGCTTTATGCAGTACTGATAATGCCAAGGTTGCAGCGAGCCAACTTGCATTTTTCTGTCAGCTGAGGGTCTGGTGATAGCTGGGTGCAGGAAGATTGTAAGTTACTTGTGCAGGAGGGTTATGTGTCTTGGATCATGAAGAAGGGCAGATTTGTAGCTTCTCTGCTTCTTCCTTTTGCTTTCCTTTGGTCCTACCAGCCCAACTCCTTTTCTCTAATCAGGACTCCACAAGGGGAAGTTCTGGTGCTTCCTCCATGAAAAGAATGACCATCAAGACATGAATATAACCTCTGGCCTCTCACCATCTCTTATTCACTCTGTCTAAGAGAAGGCAGAAACACTTTTCTGAAAAGAATATACTGGGCATGAAACTATCATCACAGGGTTAACAAGAATTGCATGGCAGGTTCTGGACAGAAACAAGGTTACAATTAAGCATTCATCGGGCTGCACTTTGCCCACTTCCAAGTAACTGAAAGTCACATAGCACCAGATACAGACCTTTTGCATCCCCACTGTTCCTGTAGATAGGATATCTGATGATAGAATCATAAAGCTTTTGTTTAAGAATTTCTTGGCCGGGCGCGGTGGCTCAAGCCTGTAATCCCAGCACTTTGGGAGGCCGAGACGGGCGGATCACGAGGTCAGGAGATCCAGACCATCCTGGCTAACACAGTGAAACCCCGTCTCTACTAAAAAAAATACAAAAAACTAGCCGGGCGAGGTGGCGGGCGCCTGTAGTCCCAGCTACTTGGGAGGCTGAGGCAGGAGAATGGCGTAAACCCGGGAGGCGGAGCTTGCAGTGAGCTGAGATCAGGCCACTGCACTCCAGCCTGGGCGACAGAGCGAGACTCCGTCTCAACAACAACAACAAAAAAGAATTTCTTAGGATACTTTTCAGACCCTGCATTCTAGTGAAACGGCTGACACAAACCAGCTTGAAGACCCCACAGAGGAACCAAGTCCGCATGAAAATAGCTTCTTCATCACCCCATCCTATGACTTCACCCTGCACTCTTCGACCCATCAAAAATCCCTACACCTCAATCCACCCTAAATCCGTTAAAATCTCTGGCTCCCCAGCCAGGATAACACAGTGAGATCCCTATCTCTACAAAAACCAAAAAATTAGCCAGACATGTTGGTGCACACCTGTAGTCCCAGCTACTCGGGAGACTGAAGTGAGAGGATGGAGGATGGCAAGACCTACAGAGAGGGAGAGAGTCCTAACTTACATTTATATATATAATATATCTATTATACATATATGCAAATATAGGAATATAAAAATATATATAAATGCAAGTCCTCTACCTACATTTATATATATATATTCCTAGCCCCAAACTCCTTGGGGAGGTGGACTTGAGGTTTCCTCCTGTCTCCTTGTTCAGCAGCCTTACGATTGAACCTCTTTTTCTGCAACCCTCAGTGTTGGTATACTGACTTGCTGCATATCAGGCAATGTATTTCTCATGGCTGTAGGCATTCTTGGGTCAGCTACACCCTTTTCCGTCTTGGTAGTGAACTTAACTGCAAGCACCAAGAGTTCTCTGTTTCTCCCTACTGTGCGTCTTACCTGGTCCACTGCCTGCATGAGTGTGGGGTAAGTATGTTGAATTTTGGAATTACTTCACAGGTCCATGTGGTTCTTGCAATGAGCTATGGCTTCCAATTTAACCTTGAACAAAAATAAAGGAAAATTGTGGCCCCATCTGCTACTTTGGACCTGTCAGGTTTTTCTGAACTTGAGCAGGAAAAACAGGTGCCATTTACCAGTACTCATCCTCCCACAAGAAACTCTAACATGTGATTTTCATCTCACGTTCTTATGCATAGATTCCTTGATAGTCATGTTTTGGGTTTTGTTTGTTTGTTTGCTTTGTTTTCTTTTCTTTTCTTTTCTTTTAGAGACAGGGTCTCACTCTGTCACACAGGTTGGAGTGCAGTGGCATAATTATGGCTTACTGCAGTCTCAAACTCCTGGACTCAAGTGATCCTCCTGCCTCAGGATCCTGAGTAGTTGGGACAACAGGTGCATGCCAGCATGCCTGGCTAATGTTTTCTTTCTAAAAATTGTTTATAGAGACAGGGTCTCATCATGTTGCCCAGACTGGTCTCGAACTCCTAGCCTCAAGCAATGCTTCCAGTTCAGCCTCTAAAGCACTGGGATTAGAGGCATGAGTCACCACACTTGGCCAATATCCACTTTTTTTGTTTCATAACAAAACACCCTTCTATCTCTGATCTGGTTCTTCCTGGACTTTCACTATGACATGGCATTTCTCTATTCTGAAATGTCAGCAAAATGGACCCAGATCTCCACCCCTGCTAAGCTTGCTTGATGCCTTCAGATTCTGCCTCCCTGCTCTTCACTATTGGGAAGAGTCATCTCCAGCCCACAGCGATCTTTAATTCTTTTGAGCCCTTGATGAGGCATCTTAGCATAGTTGCTAAGAACATGGGCTCAGTAGCCAGACTGCCTGCATTTGAACAGTTTCCCCATTTAACAGCTGTCTAGCCTTGGGCAAGATACTTAAACTCCCTATAATGTGGCATTACATAATAATTGATGCTCATAAACATGACATGAATCATTAAGCAAAGTTTAAAATCTGTCCAGCATGCTCTGTTTAAAAAAGTGAAAAATATGTAACACATTCTACAAATATTTTTATCTACAAAAGTTTACAAAATGATGGTACTTAAAAGGCTAAGCTTTGATTATCTCAAAACATAATTTAGAAAGGATGCATCACTTCCTGACACAATTGTATAACTGAAGCATGAATATTAAAACTTTTGGGGAGGTTGGCTGGGTGCGGTGGCTCATGCCTGTAATCCCAGCACTTTGGGAGGCCGAGGCAGGCAGATCACCTGAGGTCAGGAGTTCAGAACCAGACTGGTCAACGTGGCGAAACCCCGTCTCTATTAAAAATACAAAAATTAGCCAGGCGTGGTGGTGCACACCTGTAGTCCCAGCTACTCAGGAGGCTGAGACAGGAGAATCACTTGAAACTGGGAGGCAGAGGTTGCACTAAGCAGACCTCGCACCATTGCACTCCAGCCTGGGCAACAAGAGTGAAACTCCGTCTCAAAAAAAAAAAGTACTTTTGGGGAGGCATCCTGGTAGAGTGGAAAAGGTTCATATTTGAAAGCAGACCTTAGTTTGAATCCCATTTCTGGTGCTTGCTGTGTAAACTCATGTAAGGTGTTTTATCTTCCTAAGCACCTGTGTCTGTCTGTGAAAATGGGGATTGAAATTACTACCTTGCAAAATCATCATGAAGCTTAAAATGAAATAATGTAAGTGCAAGAGGATACATGGGCAGCTGCTCTAGGGGTGAGGGGGGGTTCTGCAACAGCCACTACTCCAACCCACTGGGATTTGGACTATGAGTGCTGTGAGTGGAGTTGGACAGAATTCTTCTGCCCATTCACCTGTTTGTCCCAGGAATTTACATAGGAACAGGAAGACTCTTTCAGAGAAAGAGATCTTTTCCCCATGCTCTTCAAAATCATTAAAATATGTCTGATGGGCTTAAAAGCACCAACCAAGGCCTGATTACACAGAGTACAGGACAACGAGGTCCCTGAGAGAGAATTCTCCCTGAGGGTAGATGGAGACACACACAGGTAACTCCCTAGGTAAGGGCTAAGGAACAAGATGAGAATTGACCCTGGTTCATGACTTAAATCTGTCCTGATTTAGCCTGGTGACAGGCTCATGCCTAGAAAAGAGGCTTTCTGATGATTCTCAAGAGCTAATGAAGCCATATGATATGTACAAAGGATATCCAAAGCAGTGCTATGAGGGAAAAGTGTAGCCTTAAACACGTACAAAAAGAATTGAAATAAATAAAGCATCTAAATCAGGAAAAAAACAGGCAGAAGAAACAGTAAATAAAAGCAGAAATAAATTTGAAAGAAAGAATTATAAAACTAATAAGTATATCACAGAGCTAATCACAGGAAAAAGCAGGCAGAAGAAACAGCAAATAAAAGCAGAAATAAATTTGAAAGAAAGAATTATAAAATGAAGGCCGGGCGCGGTGGCTCAAGCCTGGAATCCCAGCACTTTGGGAGGCCGAGACAGGCGGATCACGAGGTCAGGAGATCGAGACCATCCTGGCTAACACGGGAAACCCCGTCTCTACTAAAAAATACAAAAAACTAGCCGGGCGAGGTGGAGGGCGCCTGTAGTCCCAGCTACTTGGGAGGCTGAGGCAGGAGAATGGCGTAAACCCGGGAGGCGGAGCTTGCAGTGAGCTGAGATCAAGCCACTGCACTCCAGCCTGGGCGACAGAGCAAGACTTCGTCTCAAAAAAAAAAAAAAAGAATTATAAAATGAGTAAGTATATCAAAGAGCTAATCATAGGAAAAAATACCTTTCTTTTCCATACCTGTTGGGTGTGAATGGATTACATACTCAAAAATTGTTATAAGATGATAGATAGATAGATAGATAGATAGATAGATAGATAGATAGATAGAAAGAATAGTCATAGAGCTGGGGACCCACCCTGTCTTAGCTCCCTAGAAAGAAGTCAGTAGTAAGGAAGGGAGGTCCTGTCTTATTCCTGGGCACCATACTGCTGTCCCCTGAGCTTGCCAGCAGAAACTCATTTTGTCAGGAGAATGGCTGTCTTGGGTCCCCGCTTAATGGGACGGCACGCTCAACTTCCCTCCACTTTTTTTTCCTCTCATGCCCACATCCAAACTATCAGCAAATCTTTTTTTCCTACATTAAGAATAGATCAGGCCGGGCTCAGTGGATCACACCTGTAATTCCAGCACTTTGGGAGGCCAAGGTGGGCAGATCACCTGAGGTCAGGAGTTTGAGACCAGCCTGGCCAACATGGTGAAACCCTATCTCTACTAAAAATGCAAAAAATTAGCCAGGCGTGATGGCAGGTGCCTATAATTCCAGCTACTTGGGAGGCTGAGGCAGAAGAATTGCTTGAACTCAGGAGGCGGAGGTTGCAGTGAGCCAAGATCGAGCCACTGTACTCCAGCCCGGGCAACAGAGCGAGACTCTGTCCCCCCCGACCCAAAAAAAGAATAGATCAGAATCCAACACTTCTCACACCTCCACCCCAGCCACACCAATCTAAGCCTCCTCATCTCTCACCTGGATTATTAACAGCCTCCTAACCAATATTTCCATCATCTCTTGCAGTTTTTCTCTCAACACAGTAGCCAGAGTGGTCTTTTTATAACAGGTAAGTCATGGCATTCCTCTATCCAAAATCCCCCAGAGGCCTCCCACCTCCTTCAGAGTAAATATCCAAGCCCTTTCAAAGCCTACAAGGCCTTTGATGATCTACCTCGCAACACACAAGCATCCCACACCAACTGCACCCCCTACTCCTAAGCACTCACTGAGCTCTGAACACCGGCCCCCATCACATGTTCCCATGTAAATGCCTGTGCTCTTGGGATTTCTCTTGCCTGGAACTGTTTCCCCCCAGACAACACACAATTCCCTCATATCCTTTGGCTCTTGGTGAGAAATAGGTTATCAGTGAGGCCTTTCCTGACCACCTACTTAAAATAGCAACCTTACTCTCCTGGCTACACACATGCCCAGCCAGTCAAAACTTTCTCTGCCTATTTCCCTCGGCAGGACTTAGACTTACCAGTTACTGCATTTGCTCACTCATTTTTTAGCTTCTTCCATTAGAATATAATTTCCCTGAGGCAAAGATTAAATGTGTCTTGGTCACTGTGTCCCCAGTGCCTAGAATCATTTCTGGCACATTTGAGGTACTTAGTAAATTAAGAGTAAACGAACAAATGAATGAATGAATGAATGAATGAATGAATGAATGAATGTATCTGTGGTGCTGAAAGCAAGAATACCACTGAGTCTGAGCAAGGTTGCTCACACCTGTAATTCCAGCACTTAAGGAGACCCAGGCAGGAGGATCATTCGAGCCCAGGAGTTCAAGATCAGCCTGGGCAACATGGCGAAACCCCTGTCTTGACAAAAAAATTACAAAACTTCGCAGGCATGGTGGTGTGCACCTGTAACCACAGCTACTTGGGAGGCAGAGGTGGGAGGATCGCTTCAACCCAGGAGGCAGAGGTTGCAGTGAGCTGAGATCCATGCCACTGCACTCCTGCCTGGGTGACAGAGCAAGAGTTCTGTCTCAAAATAAATAAATAAATAAATAAATAAATAAATAAATAAATAAATAAATAATCCCAGCTACTCGGAAGGCTGATGCACAAGAATTGCTTTAATCTGGGAGGCAGAGGTTGCACTGAGCCGAGATCACGCCACTGCACTACAGCCTGGGCGACAGTGAGACTCTGTCTAGAAAGAAAAGAAAAGAAAAGAACAGAGAGAGAAAGAGAAACAGAGAGAGAGAAAGAGAGAAAGAAAGAAAAAAAGAAAGAAGAAAAGAAAGAAAAAGAAAGAAGGAAAGGAAAGAAGGAAGGAAGGAAGGAAGAAGGAAGGAAGGAAGGAAGGAAGGAAGGAAGGAAGGAAGGAAGGAAGGAAAGAAAGAAAGAAAGAAAGAGAAAGAAAGAAAGAAAGAAAGGAAGGAAGGAAGGAAGGAAGGAAGGAAGGAAGGAAGGAAGGAAGGAAGGAGGGAAGGAAGGAAGGAAAAGAAAACAGGCCAGGCATGGTGGCTCATGCCTGTAATCCCAGCAGTTTGGGAGGCTGAGGCAGGTGGATCACCTGAGATCAGGAGCTCGAGACCAGCCTGACCAACATGGCGAAAACCCATCTCCACTAAAAATGCAAAAATTTGCTGGGTAGTGGCAGGTGCCTGTAATCCCAACTACTCAGGAGACTGAGGCAGGAGAATTGCTTGAACTCGGGAGGCAGAGGTTACAGTGAGCTGAGATCTCACTACTGCACTCCAGCCTGGGCAACAGAGCAAGACTCTGCCAAAAAA
>NW_016823660.1:1067321-1080425 GCF_001698545.2 Rhinopithecus bieti
AAAGGAAAGGAAAGGAAAGGAAAGGAAAGGAAAGGAAAAAGGCAGAGGGGTTTTAATCAACTGTCAAGTCTACAAAGTCAAAGTCAGTGTAACCATTTGATTTCCTTTTCTGTCTCATTCCTCTGCATAACTGAACTCTGACAACAGGATAGGAAGCCAGAGTCCCTCACTCCTAGCTCCCTCTCATCTCTTCCAGCTCCATCCCTGGGCATCACCTGGAACCAAAACAGCCCTGCTCGTAACCCCTAGCCAAGGCACCTATCACACCCCCAATTTAAAACCCATTGTTCTCTTTAGAAGAGAAAGTCATGCAACCTGGAAGAAAAAGTAGCATTCAAGAGGCCTCAGGCAAGCAGTTCTTTAGAAACAATTATCTCCTACAAAATGTGGATGCCACTTTTTTTTCATTTCTTCTTTTTGGCACAAGAGCCTTAAAAAAAAGTGACTTACTATTGCCTAACAGGATTAAATTGTTAACTGAGGCATTTTCGTCTAATCCATGCACTACCTTCTAATCCCCTGTGAGTCAGAATGTAAGGAAAAGTTTCTATTTTGACTCAAAAAACACATTCTTAGAAGTCCCCACACCCTTGCACTCCTCAGAGCCCCCTTGCTGAACAGAGTAACCCCAAAGTGAATCTTCAACTGCTGCCTCAGGGAGAAAATTCTCAAAAGGACCTTAGCTCTAAATCTGGACCAACTCTTATTTACCACCCGATCTTGCCTTGAGCCATGACCTTTCTTTTTTTTGTCTCACTTTTATTGCCTAGGCTTGAATGAAATGGTGTGATCTTGACTCACTGCAACCTCTGCCTCCCAGATTCAAGTAATTCTCATTCCTCAGCCTCCCAAGTAGCTGGCATTACAGGCTGTAATTGTGCCACCACGTTCAGCTAATTTTTGTATTTTTGGTAGAGATGGAGTTTCACCTTGTTGGCCAGGCTGGTCTTGAACTCCTGACCTCAGGTAATTCGCCTGCCTCGGCCTCCCAAAGTGCTGGGATTACAGGCGTGAGCACCCGTGCCCAGCCTCCTCTTTCCTTTTCTTCTTTTCTTTAATGTACAAGCAACAGAGATGTTCCTTCTTCGGGCAAGTGAACATTCCAGAGATGTTTCAAGGAAAAGGTCCCCTTGGAGCCATGTTCCTGTGGACAAACTCAATGTTTCATTCTATGCTACAGATTTTATTTTGAAAATCTTAACCAGAGACTCATTCAGCATCACCAATCCATTCTAGATACTCCTTATTGGTGGAAATGTAGGAAAAATAATATTGAAGTAGGAATTAAAGCACCTAGATTTTGTTTTGTTTTGTTTTGTTTTTGTTTGTTTGTTTGTTTGTTTTGTTTTTTGTTGAGACCAGTCTCACTCTCACCCAGGCTGGAGTGCAATGGCATGATTTCGGCTCACTGCAACCTCCACCTCCCAGGTTCAAGCAATTCTCCTGCCTCACACTCCTGAATAGCTGGGACTACAGGCACCTGCCACCACTCCTGGGTAATTTTTGTATTTTTAGTACGGACAGGCGTTCATCATATTGGCCAGGCTGGTCTCGAACTCCTGACCTTGTGATCCACCTACCTCGGCCTCACAAAGTGCTGGGATTACAGGCATGAGCCACTGCACCGGGCCTAGATTTTATTTTATTTGAATTTATTTACTTTTTTAGAGACAGGGTTTCACTCTGTCACCCAAGCTGGAATGCAGTGGTGCAATCATAGCTCACCACAGCCTCTAATTCCTGGGCTCAAGCAATCCTCCCCCCTTGACCTCCCAAATGGCTGGGACTACAGGTATATACCACCACACCTGGCAAAATATGTATTTTTAAAATCTTTAGTAGAGATGGTGATCTCACTATGTTGCTGGGGCTGGTCTTGGACTTCTTACCTCAAGTGATCCTCCTGCCTCAGCCTCTTAAAGTGCGGGGATTACAAGTGTGAGCCACCGTGACCAACCTAAACACCTGGATTTTAAACCCAGTTCTCCTCCTACCTACTAGCTGAGTCACTTCACCTTGCTGAACCTCCATTGTCTCATGCATGAGAATAATACCCACCCAGGAACCTTCACAGATGAGGAGCCTAAGAGATGAGTTCTCATGTATGAAGGTGACTCATAAGCTACAATGCACTCTACAAATACAAGGTATTAACATTTTCCATGCTGAAGTTTGTGCTTGTTGAAAATGTGTCCTATCCCCTTTGCCCAATATAAACACAGAATGTTATTGTAGTGTTATCTTCTGTAGGGTCTCTCCTCCCTCACAAATCCTTATTATCACTGGTCCTCTGGACAATCCTGCTGGCCTACAAAAAATAATATTAATGTTATTTAATCCTGGATTATCAGGGGTTTTCTGTTTGGCAGATGTTGCTGCTCTGTTGGCCTAAGATTAGACTATTAGGTAAGGTAAATGTTTTGCAGAAGTATTTATTTCTCTAGCAGAGAAGGAATTTGCACAATTAATTCACTGGAAAGATCCACATAGATATATGATATGACAGGATTCTTTTCCATGAAATACTGCCATCACAAAGCAAAGGAGGAAAAGTGGCACGTATTCATTGAGAAGCATTTTGCAGTCCCATTTATGCCATAAGAGGGAAGGGAACCATGTTCCAAATGTTCAGAAGTCTTGTTGGAGACCAAGTCTCTGGCTTCTCGGTGCTGTGCTGAACACTCTTCTGTTCAGGACACTTCATGGCCTTGGTGTGTCCAGCATCAGCCTGAAAGCCCACACATTGGTGTGCATTGGGCAGCAGCTTTTCACTACAGCACTTACATTTCTTGAGAACGAGACCAGATACAATAACAAATTACCTCTGGGGAGGAGGCAGGCGTAAGCCAGGCCACCAAGCTGTGTGTCCCAGGATGTCAGGGCCCAGGTGAGCCTTTCCTCTTCACTCTTTTGGTCCAAGTACTGGTCCGACCAGAAAACATTCTGCCTGACATACAGGTAAATTTATCAAAGTACAAGATGCAGAATGTTTTAGCCACATTCATCACGCTCCATGTATTAGTCCGTTTTCACACTGCCATAAAGACATGCCCAAGACTGGGTCATTTATAAAGGAAAGAGATTTCATTGACTCACAGTTCCGCATGGCTGGGGAAGCCTAGGAAACTTACAATCGTGGTGGAAGGTGAAGGGGAAGCAAGGACCTTCTTCACATGGCAGCAGGAGAGAGAAGTGCAAGCAGAGGAAATGCCAGACACTTATAAAACCATCAGATCTTGTGAGAACTCACTATCACAAGAATAGCATGGGGGAAACTGTGCCTATGATCCAATCACTTCCCTCCTTCCACACTTGGGGATTACAGTTCAAGATGAGATTTTGGTGGGGACACAGAGTCGAAGCTCATCACTCCATCTCTACAATTAGATAGTTGCAAGGTAAGTAGTTGTGGAGAGAAGGCCTTGCAAATTCTACTTAGGACAAGTGGAGAGATGTAGTCTGAAATCTTCCTAGCAGAAATACTTTGTCTGCCCATGGGGAAAAAAAAACTGTTCCTCTTCCTTCTTTCCTTCTTAACTGAGATAATGGAGAAACTTTCCTGTACCGTCTTTATTAAAATATCTCTTTGCGGGCCAGGCACAGTGGCTCATGCCTATAATCCCAGCACTTTAGGAGGCCCAGGTGGGCAGATCGCCTGAGGCCAGGAGTTCAAGACCAGTCTAGCCAGCATGGTGAAACCCCATCTCTCCTAAAAATACAAAAAGTACTCAGGCATGGTGGCGGGTGCCCGTAATCCCAGCTACTTGGGAGGCTGAGGTACAAGAATTGCTTGAACCCAGGAAGCGGAGGTTGTAGTGAGCCAAAATCACACCAAGGCACTCCAGCCTGGATGATAGAGTAAGACTCTGTCTCTAAAACAAAACAAAATCTCTTCACACAGTTTTATTCCAATTCTGATCTTTACAAAAGATGAATGGGTGGGGTGCTCTGGAAGAAGACAATGACAAGAAAGGCAGCTCACATGCTCTTTCTAGAACACACTGTGGGTTAATAACACATTGCCCTGTTGAGGCCTGTAGGACGTCTGTTTTGATGGGGAACTTAAATAAATCATATTTAGCCTCTTGATGGTTTCTTCCTCCCTATTTTGTGCTTCTCAAATCTTGTGCATTTTCTTTGGTCATCAACTATGAGCAACTCTTAGTTTGCCGAGCAAAGGCTGTCAACTCTGCAAAGGCAAGCTTCAGCTCTCAGTCTTTTCAAACTGTTTCATTCCAAAATCTGGCTTTGAAAGGTTTGAATTAGTGAGGTATTAGCATAGTACAGCCAGTAAGCACCAAAGACTCAAAGTGTGTGTGGATGTTTACCATCAGACGCCCAACCTCCTCATGAATCATGAATCTGTGTGTCCCACAGAGTGTTCCACTTTGTAGGATACATGAAATGACTGGTCCTCACATCTTTGAATGGTATAAAATTTAAAACCCACAGATTATTAATACCAGATTCTCATTTATTGTTCCATCATTCCTGAAATCACGTTCTGTAGTGAAGACTTTCCAAATATCTTCACATTCATGGGGTCCCCCTGGGGAAAAACAAAACAAAAGCCAAATTATCCTTTGACTACAATATGTGGCACAAGAAAAATCATTTTCTACTGAATTGGCCCCTGTCACAATTATCCCCTGATGCCTGGTTTTGAATACAGAGCTTACATGCCATTTCTAATCATCCATGCTGGCATTTTCTTTACTTGATTGCCCAAATCCTACAAACACAGACATTATGGTGGATTGACCTGAGTTCATATTTGCCACAATATACTCTGTTCTCTTATGAATAAAAGACTCGAAATTCCTGAAGGGAGGGCTGTGATTGATGGCTGTGTTTAGGTGAACCTTTATGTGGGGTGGGTGGAGTGAAAGGGGCTGGGAGAGGGTCAGATGTATACCTCTAAAATATATAAATGAGGATAAAATTACTTCCCAGAAAATGGGGCATAATGCAACTATCTAGAAATTTTGTTTGTTTGTTATTTTCTTAGAGACAGGGTCTGGCTCCATCTCCCAGGCAGGAATGCAGTGGTGTGAGCATAGCTCACTGTAACCTGAACTCCGGGACTCAAGCAATCCTCCTGCCTGTCTCCCAAGTAGCTGGGACTACAGTTGCGTGCCACTATGCCCTGCTAATTTCTTGAAATTTGTTGTTATCTCTCTGTGTTGTCCAGGCTGGTCTCTAACACCTGGCCGCAAGTGATCCCCCTGCCTCAGCTTCCCAAAGAGTTGGAATTACAAGCATGAGTCACCATGCCCAGCCCAGAACATTTTTTTTTTTAGTTCAAAATTGGCTTGGCGTGATGGCTCACACCTGTAATTCCAGCACTTTGGGAGGCAAAGACAGGTGGATCATTTGAGGTCAGACGTTCAAGATCATCGTGACCCACATGGTGAAACCCCATCCCTACTAAAAATACAGAAATTAGCCAGGCGTGGTGGCACATGCCTGTATTCCCAGCTACTTGGGAGGCTGAGGCAGGAAAATCACTTGAACCTGGGAGGCAGAGGTTGTAGTGGTCTGAGATCATGCCACTGCATTCCAGTCTAGGCAACAGAGCAAGACTCTGTCTCAAAAAAAAAAAAAAAAAAAAATCCACCATAAAATATTAATGGAAAGAATGTGCCTCTCTACATAGGGCCAAGCCTGAAGTTGATCAGATGATAGAAGCATCTTTTGGTCCACTTTGTAGGATTCTTCAATGTCCTAAGTCTAAAGTTCCCAATGTAATGTCTTAATCTGTTTTCTTCTTACCCTCATTTATCAGAAAAGATAGGGCTCATTTTCAGGGTGGTATGGCCATAGACCTTAGCATAATTTAAAAGCCCAGTTGTTATTGTCATTCATTTTAATTTGGTTTTGGGGAAAGATAGGAGGAAAGACAGAAAAAGTTATAGTCTATCAGTCTTAAAATTCAATATATAAATCAAATTTGACTTCAAATTTTCCACTTTCTGGTATTCTGCAAAAATCCATTAAATTTCTGCCTAGTCCCAAGAGGTAATGCTACCATCTTATAAGTTTAACTTTCTCTTATGCCAAATATTTAATGAACCAACATACAGTGCTGCAAAATCCTTTCTTGGCTAGACTCTGCATCCAGCCATTACATCTGCCTTTAACAGACTGTCAGTCTGGCAAGAACACCCACTATATGAAGAGCTGCTACTGATCTCAGGTATAATTGGTTCACAGCCTGGCCTGTGTCAGAGTTGGCAACACAGGTCAGTGGAAATATGCACAAATTAGACACAATCAATAGGTGGTTTCCAACCTCTTTTCCATTGGCCCACATGAGGTTAACAAGCACGCAACAATCTTGCCCACCTATAAACTGGAATTTACCACATAAGCAGTCCAGCTTTTCCAAAGGATTAAGCAGGAAGGCAAGAAGTTAAATTATTAAATATGATTGCTCTTTGCAAAGCATGACACTGTATAAATACCAAAAATATTGCAGGCCGGACATGGTGGCTTACACCCAGAATCCCAGCACTTTGGGAGGCTGAGGTGGGATAACCGCTTGAGCTCAGGAGCTCAAGATCAGCCTGGGCAAGATAATGAAACCTCATCTCTACCAAAAATAAAATTTTAAAATTAACCAGGTGTGGTGACATGTGCCTATAGTCTCAGATACTCAAGAGGCCGAGGTGGGAGGATCTCTTGGCCGGGAAGGTCAAGGCTGCAGTGAGCTATGATCACGCCACTACACTCCAGCCTGGACAACAGGGCAAGACCCAGTCTCAAAAAAAAAAGGCAAAAAAGCAAAAACAAAAAAAAATTACTTTGTTAGGCCAGGCACAGTGGCTCATGCCTGTAATCCCAGCACTTTGGGAGGCCAAAGCAGGCAGATCACCTGAGGTTGGGAGTTCAAGACCAGCCTGACCAACATGGAGAAACCCTGTTTCTACTAAAAACACAAAATTAGCCAGGTATGATGGTACATGTCTGTAATCCCAGCTACTTGGGAGGCTGAGGCAGAAGAATCACTTGAACCCAGGAGGCTTGTGGTGAGCCAAGATCATGCCATCGCACTCCAGTCTGGGCAACAAGAGCAAAACTCCGTCTCAAAAACAAACAAACAAACAAAAAACATGACTTTGTATAGGGGAAAAAATGGAAGGATTTATGTATTGCCTCATCACAGTTGAGAATATGGATTAATACAACTGTATCATAGAGAATTCTTTGTATCTTACGTATACACTATCATATCACTCCTTTGGATTTTAAATTTACTAGGTCAAAAAATTTCCCTTAACAGCAACAACAGTAAAAAATAATCTGTGTAGATGTTTTACATGGTGGGAGGTGGGGGGCGGGAATTAATTCTTCAAGCATCAAAGGGGAGCCTTAATGATGTAGAAATGTGGCCAAGTTCATCAACTTGGAAAATTAACTCATGTGCCTGGGTTGTATTGACTTCATCTGCTGTTCCTTCTCCAGAACAAGTCAGAAACACTCAAGATTTTGCAAATAAGGAATCCATCTGTCCATGTAGTCATCAAGAAGTTGGGGTCTCTTTCAAGTTATCTGAGAAAAGCGATTTCAACGCTCTGAACCCCCCCCCACCCCCCACGCCCAGTACTTTAACAAGAAATTCCAAAGTCATTCAGCCTGGGCCAAAGGAAAAAGGAAGATATTTTTTAATTAAGAAATCAATGCAAAAGCGAAATGCCTTTGGTGTAAGTCCTCTCCGAGTCGCTTAGAGACGTGAGGCAATCTGCTCCAGCTAAGCTATCTTAATAACACCAATTCTTCAGCGAGCCCCTCTTAGGTGGGTTTGCATATAGGCCCCCCAGAGAGAGGCACCTCTGCGGAAATGAACATTGACCTCAAGTGGCTGAGTCTTCTGCAGCAAGGGGATGCCATCCCTGCGGCTCCTGGAGCCACGTGTTGCTGGGGCGCATTTACACCTGGCACCGGGATGGGCGGTGCGTTGAGGCTCTTGGAGGATCTCACCTGGGCAGGGAGACCGAGCGCTGATGTTAGCTGAAGCTGCCTCAGAATTTTGTGTTCTTGATCACATTTCACAGGGATTTCACTCCCGCCTGAGCACCGTCTTTCGGCTGCTGCTGACGGGACACATGCATCCAGGGATCAGTGAACCCAGAGCGAGGCAGGGACATGACACAGGGCGGCGGAGCCTCGGGGGACAAAGGGTACTCGCGCTCGGAAGGGGACGTCCAACGCGGAGACGTTTCTATTTCCAGCCTGTCTGCCCAGAGGCTGAGTTTGCCACATCAGTGACGGCCGGCCTGGGAAGGTTTCTCTGAAATAGCCTCCCACTTGTGCTCAACATGAAGCTGAACCCATTAATTCAAAACACAGCTCTGCGCTTCCTCCCCGCCGCTGCTTTCGCGACAGATGCTGCCCCAGCAGAACAAACCCTTGCATTTGGAGGCCCGCGCAGCTCCGGAGCGCTGAGTCGGTTTTGTCTAAACAGCTCCCAGCGGTGGTTCTCATTACAGGGAGACAGCCCCCACGCAAACAGACAGCCCTGCTCCTTTAAATACAGCAATTTGGGCTCGTCTGTTGCTCCCTGATCTTTCTTTCTTTCTTTTTTTTTTTTTTTAATCATTTGGACTGTAAATAATTAGAGGGACAGACATTCCCAAAATAAGAAGATCAACAGCTGAGCTTTATAATTCTAACGTGAGCACACATATCATTTCAGGCTCTCCCAGGACCCCTAGGCAGGTACGATTTCAATAATCAAAGCGTTTTGCATACATTTTCTAATTACCACTCTTGCCCTTGGATTTTTTTGTTTTTGAACTTCCAAGCTCGCCAGTGCCTCAGAGGGTGGGCTCCATCCCCTCTGTCACCGCCTGGCTTCCCGCTCCCATCCTCAGCCTTTCCCACCGCTGAGCACAACCTTAGTTTGTTTTTTCCCTATCAAAGCGCTGTGCAAAGAAAGGAAAATAGTGTTTTGAGGGGGAAGAGTAAGGAGTGGTAATTATATTCCTAATCACATGTAATTTAAGAGAAAATGAGTAGATGGGAGAGGCTATTTAGCTCTTGACTCCGTGTAATTCCACAGTCTGGGACCACAGGCACCCCACTGTCACCTGGGTGTCTTTCAAAGCTACCCTAGGCTCAGCAGCCAAACGGTTAATTACAAGGGAGAAGCTGCTTTCCAGCAACTGCAGCTCTAACTGTGGAACACTGTCATTAGATGACAATGGCAGCCTTTGCCCCACATCCAGAGCCTACCTCAGACTGTTCCCCTGGGTTCTCTGCCCCACTTCTGAAACGGGAGAGGCACCAGGCATGTACAAACACATGACAACAAACATTAGGGCTGCACTCCGTTTAACATACCAGTATTTTTGTGCTCAGTACGTTAGATATGTAACTCATGTCATTTGCACAATTCAATTAATGAACAATTGAGTAATTTACTGAGAAAAAGCTACTCACATGGGTACCATTGTGCAAAGAGTCACATATGTTAGTTCATCTGTGAAACAAACACCGACTCAAGGATTGCTGAGAGGATTGAACAAGATAATAAACAATAATGACCAGGTACGGTGGCTCACGCCTGTAATCCCAGCACTTTGGGAGGCCAAGGTGGGCAAATCACCTGAGCCCAGGAGTTCAAGACAAACCATGGGCAACATAGAAAAACCCCATCTCTATAACAAATTTAAAAATTAGCCAGGTGTGGTGGTACATGCCTGTAGTCCCAGCCACTTGGGAGGCTGAGGTAGGAGATCACTTGAGCCCAGAAGATTGAAGCTATGGTGAGCGGTGATCATACCACTGCACTCCAGCTTAGGCAACAGAGCAAGACCTTGTCTCAATAAAACAATAAAATGAAATAAAATTAATAATAATGATAATAAAACCTTGAACACTGCCTGACACAGCAGGTGTTCAGCAAATATTAGATATTAATACTTAAAATTCAAGCCTGAGCAACATAGTGGGACTCTGTCTCTTTTTTTATTTCTTTATTTTATTTTTCTATTTATTTTTGAGACGGAGTCTCGCTCTATCGCCCAGTCTGGAGTGCAGTGGCACGATCTCAGCTCACTGCAACCTCCACCTCCCAAGTTCAAGCAATTCTGCTGTCTCAGTCTCTCCAATAGTTGGGACTACAAGCGCCTGCCACCATGCCCTGCTAATTTTTTGTATTTTTAGTACAGACTGGGTTTCACCATATTGGTCAAGCTGGTCTCGAACTCATGACCTCAAATAATCCACCCACCTCACCCTCCCAAAGGAGACTCTGTCTCTAAAAAATTTTAAATTAGCCAGGCATGGTGTGCGCACACCTGTAGTTCCAGTTACTCAGAGGGCTGAGGCAGGAGGGACAACTTGAGCCCAGGAGTTTGAGGCTGCAGGGAGCTATGATCGCACCACTGCACTCCAGCCTGGACAACAAAGGGGGACCCTGTCTCAAAAACAAACAAACAAACAAACAAGAAAACCTGAAAATTCCGTGCATATGAGTTGTGTGTCCAGTACTTTACATTCATCTTATTTCATATTTACGATAATACCATGAAGAAAGCTATTCTTACATTTCACCAAAAACTGAGAATTAAAGAGATCAAAAAACTGTGCCCAAGGTCACACAGCCAGTAACAGAAGTGGGATTTAAACGCAGGAAACATGACTCAACAGCCTGTTATTTAATCAAAACATTCCTCTCTTTGTCTCCCTCCCTACCTCTTCCTCTGTCTTATCTTGTGCATATAAATATATGTATAATGGTGTATGTCTTAATAAACCTCATACAAATGCCCCATTGTTAGAACCTAAGGATTATTATTTTCCCTCAAAGAGATTTACTGCATCTCACAATTTATAGCTAGAGCGTTTGATTGACATAGTTTTATTGCAAGTTATGTTTTATGTGTGTTGTCTTATCTCCAAAATTATACTTTAAGCTCCTCTATAACCACACCATATCTATTCAGCTTTGTATCCCCTCACGGTTTGCCCTTTAACATCAGAAGGAGTGCTATAGACAGTATGCATTAATTAAGTTCAAAATGAATTAACAAATACATATTGAGTGCCAATACAAGGCATTATTCACCATGTTCTTTTCATCCAAAAAATTGTAACATACCCAGAAACTAAAAATAAAGATAGCTTCACGATATCTTTGCCACGTGGTGCCAGTGGCAGAGGCTCTCAAAACAAAAAACAAAATAAAACTTCAATGTTTGAATTAAATGATGAAATTTCTTTCTTTTTTTTGAAATAGGGTCTCATTCTGTCACCCAGACTGGAGTGCAGTGGCATGAACACAGCTCACTGCAGCTTCAGTCTCTTGGATTCAAGCAATTCTCCCACCTCAGCCTCCCAAGTAGCTGTGGTCACAGGTATGCATCACCACGCTCAGCTAATTTTTCAGCTTTCTGTAGAGACGGGGTCTCACCGTCTTGCCCAGGCTGGTCTCAAACTTTCAGGCTCAAGTGATCTGCCCTCTTTAGCCTTTCAAAGTGCTGGGATTACAGGTGTGAGTCACCACACCAGGTCAATAATTTCTTAGACTAATATGGGGCAGGAGACATAATGGTCCCATGACTTCTCAACTACAAATAGGTGCCAGAAGTGGCATCCACAGCCATACTTTATAAGTGAAATTTTATTAATCAACTGATTTATATGAACATAAATGCAGAAAGGGGAGCACTATGTATTTGATGTTGCCCTGCAATATTATAGTGGTTAAAAAGGAAGGAAAATTATTATGGTAAAGGTAAGGATCTATTTATTCAATATGTAAGTACTGATTATCGTGTCTTCCACACTGAAGGTGTTACAAAGAAGGTTAAAAAAGGGACTGGCAGCCAGGCGTGGTGGTTCACACCTGTAATCCCATCAGTTTGGGAGGCCAAGGCAGATGGATCACTGGAGGTGAGCAGTTCAAGACCAGCCTGGCCAACATGGTAAAATCCCATCTCTACTAAAAAAAAAAAAAAAAAAAAATAGCCGGGCATGGTGGTGGATGCCTGTAATCCCAGCTACTCAGGAGGCTGAGGCAGGAGAATCACTTGGACCCGGGAAGCAGAGGTTGCAGTGAGCCAAGATCGTGCCACTGCACTCCACCCGGGGCAAAAGAGTAAGCCCCGTAAAAAAAAAAAAAAAAAAAAAAAAAAAGATATGGACTGGGCATGGTGGTACACACCTGTAATCCCAGCACTTTGAGAGGCCAAGGAGGGAGGATCAGTTGAGCCCAGGAGCCTGAGACCAGCCTGTTCAACATAGGGAGACCCTCTCTATACAAAAAATAAAATTGGGGGCCAGTCACAGTGGTTCATGCCTATAATCCTAGCACTTTGGGAGGCCAAGACGGGTGATCCACCTGCAGTCAGGAGTTCAAGACCAGCCTGGCCAACATAGTGAAACCCCATCTCTACTAAAAAATACAAAAATTAGCCAGTCATGGTGGTGCACACCTGTAATCCCAGCTACTCGGGAGGCTGAGGCATTAGAATCACTTGAACCCCAGAGGCAGAGGTTGCAGTGAGCTGAGATCATACCGCTGCATTCCAGCCTGGGTGACAGAGCAAGACTTCATCATAAAATAAAATAAAATAGGCCATCCATGGTGGCTCACACCTGTGGTCCCAGCTACTCAGAAGACTGAAGTGGGAGGATCACTTGAGCCCTGGAGGTCAAGGTTATAGTGAGCTGTGATCACACCACTGCACTCCAGCTGGGCAACAGAACAAACCCGTGTCAAAAAACAAAATGGGAAAAATTAGCTAGGCACAGTGGTGTGTGCCTGTAGACTTAGCTACTCAGGAAGCTGAGGTGGGAGAATCCATTGACCCTAGGAGTTGGAGGCTGCAATGAGCTATGATGGCACCACTGCACATCAGCTTAGGCAACAGTGACCTTGACAAAAAAAGAAAAGAAAGAAAGAAAGGAGGGAGGGAAGGAGGGAAGAGGAAGGAAGGAAGGAAGGAGAGAGAGAGGGAGAGAGGGAGGGAGGGAAGGAAGGAAAGAAGGAAGGAAGGAAGGAAGGAAGGAAGGAAGGAAGGAAGGAAGGAAGGAAGGGAAAGGAAGAAGAAGAAGGAGGAGGAGGAAAAGAAGAAGAAGAAAAGGAAAAGAAAGGAA
>NW_016823660.1:1083014-1104196 GCF_001698545.2 Rhinopithecus bieti
AGGAGGAAAGGAAGAAAGGAAGGAAGGAAGGAAGGAAGGAAGGAAGGAAGGAAGGAAGGAAGGAAGGAAGGAAGGAAGGGAGGGAGGGAGGGAGGGAGGGAGGGAAGGAAAAATAGGGAAAAAAGTGAGTAAGACACTGGCCGTGAGCTCAAAGAACTCACAGTCCAACTGGAGAGGTGAACATGTAAATAGACAATGACAACACAACGTGGTAGGTACAATAACAGCTAGAAACATAGAAACAGAATATCCTGAAAGCCCTGGAGAGAGGTCAAGAAACAGCAGAAGAAGTGACATTTTAATAGGATCTCAAAGGCACTATAGCAGTTGGCTGGATAGAGCAGGAAAGAAGAGCCTTCCACATAGATAACAACATGAACACACAGCAAGAATAATACTAACAAAGCATGTTCATGTTCATCATTTCATTCAGTAACTTGAGAGTAAGTAGGACAAATATTATCCCTGTTTTACAAAGGTAGAAGCTGAGGCTCAGAGCATTTCACTTTCCTAAAAATTAGTAGTTACAGGTCATTTAACTCCAAGTCCAGCTCCCTTCTGTCTAAGATAGACACCAGCCCCTGAAAAGTGGAGGAAATATTGCTCCTGAAAGGAGTATTTTACTTGTTTTAAAATTGGAAACTGGTAATGGTGGAAGGAGTGGTGAGCATTCATAATTTTATGAGACTTAATGATGTTATGGCTGCAGGTTGAGAGTTGAAGGTTCTGGTTGGATGTGATAGCTATGTCTCCTTTCAATCCAGGTGTCATAAAAAAAGAGAGGGCCACTTCATCAACAGTGCTCTCAGGGTGGGCTCAGTGGCTCACACCTGTAATCCCAGCACTTTGAGAGACCAAGGTGGGAGGATTGCTTGAGGCTAGAAGTTTGAGTTAAGCCCGGCCAACATAGCAAGACCCCAATTCTATAAAACAAGACAAAAGGAAAGAAAAAAAAAAAAAAACAGACCACACAATGTGTTCATTTTCCCAGAAGGGGCTGCACTTTAAAATAAAAAGTGGTTTGACACCGGGGCCTATCACGGTGGGGGGGTGAAGAGGGGAGGAATTGCATTGGGAGTTACACCTGATGTAAATGACAAGTTGATGGGTGCTGACGAGTTGATGGGTGCAGCACACCAATATGGTACAAGTATACATATGTAACAAACCTACACCTTATGCACATGTACCCTAGAACTTAAAGTATAATAATAATAATAATAAAATAAAAATAAAATAATAAAATAAAATAAAAAGTGGTTTGAACTCCATGCCTGTCTTAGTCCATTTGGTGTGCCTACAACAGAATACCTGAGACCGGGTAATTTATCATGAACAGAAATTTATGTTGTCACAGTTCTGGAGGCTGGGAAGTCCAAGGTCAAGGCTCTGGCATTTGGTGAGGGCTTTCTTGCTGTGTCACCCATGGAGAAGAAGAGGTGGGGAAGGACAAATTCACCCTTTTATAGTGAACCAGCTCCCACAATAGCAGCATTAATTTGTCCATGAGGGCAGTACCCACATAAACCAAACATCTCTCATTAGGCTCCACCTCGCAGCACCATGGCACTGAGGATCAAGTTCCTGTGCGGTACACATTCAAACCATAGCAATGCCTTCCTTTGTTTGGGCCCCTTTGTCCTGCCAATAACAGGCTGTTATCATCCATCACTTTCTTCCTCTTTAGCATTTTCAGGCTCTTCTTCATCTTCATCATTAAACAACCATCTTCCTTCAATGCCTTCAAAGTTTGACACATGGACAAAGGGCACATTTTTATATCAATTGATGCAAAAATGAATTAAGATCTTTATCCATTGTGCTGGTGTATGATTTTTAAAACTTGAATTTAATACACATTAATGGTATCAGAGTTGGTTTGATTTGGGTCCCACTAACTTAAAAGGAACTTGCCACAGAGGACAACAGTGATTTCCAGTGACAAAGAGCTCGATCCAACAGTGTTGTTCTTCTCACTTGGTACCTCAGGAGGAAAATACCATAGGTCTCATCCCCCACCAGATCCAAGACTTCTAGCTTTTTACTTGTTGGGTATCAGAAAAGCACAGAAAGAGTTTTCTTCCACGTTGGTTGTACTCAACTATAAAACTTGTTCCAAGGCTAAAAGTATTCCTTAAAATATACTCCTGTCACCTGCACACAGGTGGGAGGCCAAGGTGGACAGATTGCTTGACTCAGGAGTTCAAGACCAGCTTGGGCAACATAGTGAAACCACATCTCTATTAAAAATACAAAAAGTTAGTTGAGCATGGGGGCATGCATCTGTAGTCCCAGCTACTTGGGAGGCTGAAGTGGGAGGAATACATTGAACTCAGGAGGTCAAGGCTGTCGTGAACTGGGATTGCACCATTGCACTACAGCCTGAGCAATAGTATGAGACCCTGTCTCCAAAAAAAACTTTTTTTTAAAGAAACTACCGGGAGGAAGCCTACGCTGTGCCTTTTGCCTACAATCCAATTCAGCTTCTCCAGAAGCGGTCTAAGTGTTTGCTCCTAAGATTAGAGAATGAGTTGAAATAAAATTTTTAAATTGCCCACCAACTAATCAATTTTAAAACAGGCAATGCCAATCAACTTTTTCAAACATACTTAGAAAATGAAGCCTATCATTTGCATCCTTCTGAATTGTACTTCCTGCCTTTGAATTTTAAAAAAGCACCTCGTGTGTTCTGAGAGAGAAAGGGTAACATCAAGTTCACACAGCAGCTAGAAACGTGATAAATCCACCAGGGCCACAGTGATGCCTGCCTAAACTAACAATCCATTTATTGCTACAGTTCACTGCCGTTGTCATCACTTTCATGCCTCTAATTACCTTACATCTGTTTTATGTTTGAAGTTTACAACACTTGCCCACTTTGGCTACACTAGTTTACATCTAACACCAAACACATGTTTATGTTTACTGCATACCAGTTCTGCATTCTTAGACTTAAAATTATATCAATTTATAATCCCATTAATGGAAAACTTATGAGAAGGATCCGGCTCCTTTAATAAAACTAGAAAGAACAACCATTTGGATGCTGTTAAGTACAAGCCCATACTGAAGGCTAAATGATTCAATTAGATGCACCCCGTTCAGGTAAGTGGGCTTCATGAAACGCTATCTTGGCTGCTGAGTGCAGACCATGTCTTGTAGTCCATTTTCTGGCACTCCATGCTGGAGTTCCCATCTTCATTGAAAAGATAAAGTGTGATCAAAGAGTAATTCGGGTATGCTTTGTTCAAAATATATCAAATGTACATCGGCATGTTGGAATTTGGGCTTTTTTTTTTTTTTTTTTTTTTTTTGAGACGGAGTCTCGCTCTGTCGCCGGACTGGAGTGGCAGTGGCCGGATCTCAGGCTCACTGCAAGCTCCCGCCTGCCGCGGGTTTACGCCATTCTCGCTGCCTCAGCTCCGGAGTAGCTGGGACTACAGGCCCCCGCGCGCCACCTCGGCCCGGCTAGTTTTTTTTTTTTTTTTTTTTTTTTTTTTTTTTTTTTTTTTGTATTTTTAGTAGAGACAGTTTTCACGTGTTAGGCTAGGATGGGCCTCGATCTCCTGACGCTCGTGATTGGCCCGTCTCGGCCTACGCAAAGTGCTGGGATTAAGCAGGCTTGAGCACGCGCGCCCGCTTTGGCATTTTAAGGTCACATTTGTGAATAAAAGAAGTTTTCCATTTTGAGAGTGACAGTGGGGCAGGCGAGCAGTGTTTTACCATTTGGCAACACCTGCCCCCTCCACATATACAGCTCCCTACAACAGAGCTGGGTACGTGTCTGGATATCTGTGTCTACTGCTGAACGAGTTCCAAAGAAAACCACAGATAAGAACATTATTTGGATCTTGGACCATTTCTGAGGGATTTCAGCTCTATAAAAAAGCGGGGAAAAGACCTTGGGAACTGTAAGCAATTAAATTCTGCTCACGTATGCTTCATTCCACTTAAAGGAGAAACTGTCCTTTCCTTTCAACCTGTTTTGCCAATTTCAATCCTCTTTTTGGGGACTAGACTGAGAGTCTTGCCCTCTACTGGAGTCCAACATCTATTAACAGGAAACTTGATCTTCAAAACCAGTAAATAAACAAGAGGTTTGATGACCTTTTGATGATCTTTCTAAGTAGCATTCCTTTAAAACAAAAAACAGCTCTCTCTCTAGAATACACTAATATAGATGACTGGTCTAGCTGTCTGAATCGGAAGTCGTATCTTAAAGGAAATGCACTATGTAGCCTGAAGAGTAGCAACTCTTCCATCTTTTGTCTCTACCTCCCCAGGACCCACACTGGGTTTTAGAGAGCTTTTCCCAGGTACATCAGAATTTTGCATTAAAAATTGAAGACATAGCCTGGACAATATGGCAAAACCCCGTCTCTACAAAAAATACAAAAAAAAACTAGGCATGATGGTGCACACCTATAGTCCCAGCTGCTTGGGAGGCTAAGGCGAGAGAATCATCTGAGCCCGAGAGGTCAAGGCTGCAGTGAGCTGTGATCGCACCACTGCACTCCAGCTGGGCAACAGAGCGAGAACCTATCTCAAAAAAAAAAAAAAAAAAAAAAATCAAACACATCAAATGAGATGAAAGTTTGTCCTGAAAAGCCACCCTGGGCTTGTCTGAACTCAATGATTGGATGCCTTTCCCTTTCTTCTAGTGGCCCACTCAGCCAACACGAAATCTAAGAGGCACCTTTCTCCCAGGGGATTCTTGCTGCCCTGGACATCTCCCCATTCCTTGGGGTCTCTGAAAATCCTCTCTGATGGGGATCAGCATGCCTGCCTGGGTCCTGTTCACCTGCATACCAGGTGACCCTGGTCCCAATCAACGCAGAATAAAGATGTGCTGGACAGCACAGGGAAAAGGGTGGAGGAGGGAAGGAGCAGGAAGGGAAGGAGTGCTCATCACTGAGCTCAGCAGCCTGAGCCCTGCTGAATCATGACAAGGATTATAATTCATGCTTGCAAAGCAGCATCAATTCTGTTCACTCAGGAGCCTTTCTTTACCACGTCGGGCTAACTTTTGCATTTTTAGTAGAGAGGGTTTCACCACGTTGGTCAGGCTAGTCTTGAACTCCTGGCGTCATGATCTGCCTACTTCGGCCTCCCAAAGTGCTGGGATTACATGCGTGAGCCACTGCTCCTGGCCATAATGGGTTCTTAATAAATGGTAGCTCTGATGATGGGGACCAACCCCTGAGATTACAGAGCTGGGGACTGGAGGAACTGGGACTCCAGCTTAGATCCTCCACCACCACAGGCCTTACCCTTCCAGTACAGGCCATCCGGCAGTGGCTACAGAGGTGAGCAGCAACATGGTATTCTGTAGCGGCTGCACTGTCAGCAAACAAAATCCGTTAAGATCAGGGATTGTTGGGCCAGGCATAGTGGCTCATGCCTATAATCCCAGCACTTTAGGAGGTTGAGGCAGGAGGATTGCTTGAGTCCAGGAGTTCAAGACCAGTATGGGCAACATGGTGAAGCCCCTCTTTTACCAAAAAACAAAATACTTAGCTGGGTGTGGTGGTGCTCGCCTGTAGTCCCAGGTACTGGAAAGGCTGAGATGGGAGGATTGCTTGAGCCGAGGAGATCAAGGCTGCAGTGAGGTATGCTCGTGCCCCTGTACTGTAGCCTGGGGGACAGAGTGAGACCCTATCTCAAAAAAAAAAAAAAAAAAAAAAGACCAGGGATTGTCTCAGTCCATTCAGGTTGCTATAACAAAATGCCTTAGACTGGGTAATTAATACACAACAGAAATTGACTGTTCACAGTTCTGGAGGCTGAGAAGTCCAAGATGAAGGCACCGGCAGATTCGGTGTCTCTTGTGGGCCTGTTCCTCATAGATGGTGGCTTCTACGTGTCCTCACAGGGCAGAAGGAGAAAGGGGCCAAAACCTCTCTTAAGCTTCTTTTATAAGGGCACTAATCCCATGCACGAGGGTGGAGCCCATGTGACCTAATCGCTTCCCCAAAAGCCCCATCTCTCAATATGATTACACACTGGGGATTCCATTTAAATACATAGTGAAGGGGCTCATACCTGCAATCCCAGCTCTTTGGGATGTGCAGGCAGGAGGGTTGCTTGAGCTCAGGAGTTCAAGACTAGCCTGGTCAAAGCAGTGAGACCCCCATCTCTAAAAAAGCCAGGCAAGGTAGCGTGTACCTGTAGTCCCAGCTACTTAGAAGGCTGAAGTGGGCAAATCACTTGTGCCCAGGAGTTCGAGGCTGCCATGACAGTTCCAGCTAGGTGACAGAGCGAGACCCCAGATCTAAATTAAAACAAAAAATTAGAGGGACACAAACATTCAGATCATAGCAGGGATTTAGGTTCTATAAGATACATTTGTCCACATATTCCCAAGTCTATAAAAAGATACTAATGGACAAGTACCAAGGTGTTATCAGTGGTTGCCCCTGGGTAGTAAGTTTTCTGGGTGTTGATATTACAGTGGTTTTTATATTCTCTTTATTTATCTGTAGTTTCTAATTTTGCTCAAATGCTCATGTAGTAAGAAGAAAGTTTGGAATATATTGAAGAAGATCTATAGCATGAAGTTTCTGCCTAGTGGATCTATGATACTTAAAGAGAACTGGGGCCTGGTGGAGTGGCTCACACCTGTCATTCTAGCACTTTGTGAGGCCTGAGTTGGAAGGGTCACTTGAGTCCAGGAGTTTAGGACTAACCTGGGCAACATAGTGAGATGCAGTCTCCACAAAAAAATTAGTCAGGCATGGTGGTGCATGCCTGTAGTCCTAGCTGCTCAGGAGGCTGAACTATGACCACGCCATGCCATTCCAGCCTGGGTGACAAAGCGAGACCCTGCCTCTGAAAAAAAAAACAAAAACTAAAACTAAAACTGAGCACCTATAGATAACCTTTGAAAATCTTTGTTTTAGATCCCGAAAAGGTCTGCTCCAGCAGAACCGCTCTTTTTTTTTTTTTTTTTTTTTTTTTTTAAAGACAGAGTCTCTCTCTGTTGCCCAGGCTGGAGTACAGTGCCATGATCTCAGCTCACTGCAATGTCTGCCTCCTGGGTTCAAGCGATTCTCCTGCCTCAGCCTCCCGAGTAGCTGGGATTACAGGCACTTGCCACCATGCCCGGCTAATTTTTGTATTTTTAGTAGAGACGGGGTTTCGCCATGTTGGTCATGCTGGTCTCGAACTCATGACCTCAAGTGATGGGCCCACCTTAGCCTCCCAAAGTGCTGGAATTATAGGCATGAGCCACTGAGCCCGGTTGAGAACTGCTCTTTTAATGGGGGTTGGAGGGTACTTCGTTTTTTGTAGAGAAGCTTTGTTAATGGCATTGAATGCCATTATCAAGCATTAAAGCAAGTCTAGTGACAAGATGTTGTCGTCCTTCCCTTTCATTTCTGTCTCTATTCCCAAATGACAACAGTCATTCGAATCGGAGATACATGTGTAGATTGGCCTTGACTTCTGCCATAATGAATCACTCATAGGGTGTGTTGTGATTGCCTTCAGGATGTCTTTCAATAAAAAGAGCATTTGACAATCTTAGCAAAGCTGGGCCTAAGCACTCTGCTCTAAGCTGATGAACTTGGGAGTCCCTCTGGGGACAGAGTCAAGTGTTCTGAAAGTCTCCCGCTCACAGAGATTTCACATTCTCAGTTTAGTCTTTCCTGCCAGATAAATGGCCCTAGACAACATGACCAAATTCACTCACTTTGCCCATCCACCCACCATCCGGTGAACTCCTGGCCTCTAGGCATCGCTTACCAGTGCCAGAGCCTGGACACCACCTCTGTCCACTGCATTTTCCTTTGCCTTCTAAAAGCATTCCATCTAGATCTGCTTCTTCATTCTCATTTTGAACTTCCTGGATCTAAAATGATCTTTATTTCCCCATCAGAATTCCAGCTCCTAGCTGGTTTCCAAAGTTGACAGTAGTGAACTTGTTCATTCCGAGATTGTTAGTGACTGATACAGATTTATGAGAACATATCCCGGGAAAACATGTCCTTGGAAGGGTGGAAAAAAAGAAAATTAGAGAGAGAAAGTCCCAGTCCAAGGAGAGGAGTGGCAATGTTGTAATCATGGGTACTGCAGGCTGGTAGAGGAAACATTTGCAAGCTTGCTCATTTCCAGAACTCTAGGGTGTAATTCAGAGCTGCAGCCTCGCCTGCATAAGAGGCTTACCCTGCTTTTGACATGACATGCTGCAAAGCTGTGCCCTTGGAGAACTCTAATGACCTTTCTCACTGCTGGAATCTATATCCACAGTTTCCCTTATCCACTATAGTGGCAAGGGCTTCTCTGTTCACTTTCCGAGTTACAGCTGGTGGAGGACAAGAGGCCAGGCTGGGAGGCAGAAGGCTGGAGCTGGCCCATTTCCACCCCAACTCATGCAGCAACCTTGGGGAAGCACAGTGGCCTCACCCTTAGCTTCTTCACCTGTAAAATGGAGAGATTACACTAAACCACTACTTCCCAGACTCTTAGATTTTGTAACAAAATGCTTAAAATAAAGCTTTTTTCAAAAATGTTTTAGCTTTATCTTTTAAAAAATACTTTTAAATATATTGTCTAATAAAAAAAAATGGGTCGGGCGCAGTGGCTCACACCTATAATCCCAGAACTTTGGGAGGCCGAGGCGGGCAGATCACTTGAGGTCAGGAGTTCGAGACCAGCCTGGACAACATGGTGAACTCCATCGCTACTAAAAATACAAAAATTAGCCAGGTTTGGTGGCAGGCACGTGTAATCCCAGCTACCTGGGAGGTTGAGGCAGGAGAATTGCTTGAACCCAGGAGGCAGAGGTTGCAGTGAGCCAAGATGGTGCCACTGCACTCCAGCCTGGGCCATAGGACAAGACTCTGTCTCAAAAAAAATTAATTAATTAATTAATTAATTAATAATAGTAAGATACTTTATATCAAAAAGGGAGAAAAAACAAAACCTCAGAATAAAGGTCAGTCATTTAAATGAATAAATGTTTCTTGAGAAAACTCACTATAATCTGAATTTTTCTCTTTGGTTGGGAGCCGTCAACATTCTGGCCTGGAATCATCCCTGAGGTCCCTTCTAGCATCATATCCTAGAGAAGGAAGAATTTAAAAGGGAAAAAAAAGCAAACCTTTAGGACAGAGTCAAAGCAGCTCCTTCAAAGCCAAGAAGGATGCTTTAGAACTCAGGATAATTTCAGGCTCCACATTTAAGCAAAGGCTTTGCCATCCAGTAAGACTTTAAGAGGAAGGATTTAAAAATCCATCTGTTTGCCTTGGGGGACTCAGAACAAAAGCAAAGTTTCAAGCTGATAGGCTCGTGATAATATAACATATTCATTAGGTCATAAAGGGTAAAATACATGACTGCAGGTTTGGAGCCCCTCATTTACACAGCTTTTAGGAAACTTACTTTATATACCCCCAGCTGGAATTGCTTCTCCAAAGCCATTCCCCAGATTGCATAATTGTTCATTATGTCTTCAGGGAGGCTTCCATCTGTAGTCACGAATCCCCATGAAAATTTGTGGGAAAATATCCTTGCTCTTTCATTACATCTAAAATGTGATCACCCGATATTAAAACACAAAGAGCGGCGACATTTTAAAGGTGAACTGCAGAGCTAAATTGAGACTTGACTTAATCCCATTTTTATGGGCTGATTAATGTCCCGAGTAACCAGGCTGGGAGGAAAGTTAATGCCTTTTTCCTTTAATGGAATGCACCATGTTTCTCGCTTTATTATCAGGGGAGCACATCGCTACCACTGTGGCTTCATACAGAACAAGACTCAAAGCGACTGTCAGAACTTTCCTTGTGTCAGATGGACCCCAAATTATCCATGCATCAAAATTCTTAAAAGTCCAAGTTTCAAAAAAGGAGGAAAAAAGGAAAATAAATGGGAAGTTGAGATTTCTTCACAAGAGGCTAATCGTGTCTGTTTGTGACAGCTTGAGATCTGAGTTAGTTGAGATGATGTGTAAACTCTGCCTCAGTGGTAACAGTAATAGCCACTTTTTGAGTAGCTACTCTGTGCAAAAAATTGTGCCAGGAACTTTGCATATATCTTCTTATTTAACCCTCTGAGATAGCTGATATGAGCCACACAGAGGCTGAGCAACCTGTCCAAGGAGCAGACTTAGGCTTGCCTGACTTATGGGTCCCCCTGCCCATCCCCAGATTGACCTCCCTGACTCTTCAGTCTCCCATCTACCTTGGGCAGATTTGCTTACCCAGTTCAAAGAAGACATCCTTTCATTCATCCATTGACTCATCAGTGAAGAAATTAACATTTCCAAAAACAATATGGCCAGGCTGCCTAGATCCCTCTCCTCAACCTTCGCCCTGACCACAACCACCACCCCAAGCGCCCTGATCCCGGTTACCACCCCAAGCCCCCACCCCAACCTGAGATATGTGGCAATTTCACTCCTTGTCCTTGAGTCCATACCTCCATAATTCACCATTTCACATGCATACCCATTGTGAAAAGTATCCATTATCACCATAGTATTACCAACACGTTATTACAGGGCTTACATGTCACAGAACTCTTTCTGATGAATTATGTCATTTGATAATTACCTTAGGCAGAGGGAGGAGAGAGAAAGATAAATTATTTAAGGCTGGGCGCGATGGCTCATGACCTTAATCCCAGCACTTTGGGAGGCCAAGGCAAGAGGATTGCTTGAGTCCAGGAGTTCAAGACCAGCCTGGGCAACATAGCAATACAACATATGTATCTCTATAAAAAAAAACTGAGCATGGTGGCTCATGCCTGTAGTCCCAGCTACTTGGGAGCACTGAGGCTGGAGGATCACTTGAGCCCGGCAGGTTGAGGCTGCCGTGAGCTGTGATCACACCTCTGCACTCCAGCCTGGATGACAAAGTGAGACCCTGTCTCAAAAAAAAAATTAATTTAATTTCATTTAAAAATTTAAAAATTGACCAGGCGTGGTGGCTCATATCTGTAATCCCAGCACTTTGGGAGGCTGAGGTGGGTGGATCACAAGGTCGGGAGTTCGAGACCAGCTTGGCCAACATGGTGAAACCCCATCTCTACTAAAAATACAAAAAGTTAGCCAGGCGTGGTGGTGTGCATCTGTAATCTCAGCTACTCAGGAGGCTGAGGCAGGAGAATCGCTTGAACCTGGGAGGTGGAGGTTGCAGTGAGCCGAGATCGCACCATTGCCCTCTAGCCTGGGTGATAGATAAGAGACTCTGGGAAAAAAATAAATAAATAAAATTAAAAATTAAACTAACTAATTAATTAATAATAAAATTATTTAGGCCAAGTACAGTGGTTCACACCTGCAATCCCAGCACTTTGGGAGGCTGAGGTGGGTATATCACTTGAGGTCAAGAGTTTGAGACCAGCCTGGCCAACATGGTGAAACCCTGTCTTTACTAAAAATATAAAAGTTAGTCCAGCGTGTTGGCAGGCACCTGTAATCTCAGCTACTCAGGAGGCTGAGGTGGGAGAATAGCTTGAACCTGGGAGGCAGAGGTTGTAGTGAGCCAAGGTCGCGCCAATGCATACCAGCCTGGGTAACAGAGCAAGACTCCGTCTCAAAGAAGAAAAGAAAAACCAACCTGGTTACACTGTCACTTGATTGTATAGTATTTTGGTTTCCAGAAGCTCCTATATTACGCTGAAGGGTGAAGAAGTTATCATTTTCCAACACATCTGCCTTTTTCTCCCCTTGCTTGAATCTCCAATTTTTTTTTTTTTTTTTTTTTTTTTTTAGAAGGGGTCTCGCTCTTTCACCCCGGCTGGGGGGGGGTGGCAGGCTCTCAGCTCACTGCAAACTCCGCCTCCCAGGTTTACGCCATTCTCCTGCCTCAGCCTCCCGAGTAGCTGGGATTACAGGCGCCCGCCACCTCGCCCGGCTAGTTTTTTGTATTTTTTTAGTAGAGACGGGGTTTCACCGTGTTAGCCAGGATGGTCTCAATCTCCTGACCTCGTGATCCGCCCGCCTCGGCCTCCCAAAGTGCTGGGATTACAGGCTTGAGCCACCGCGCCCGGCCTGAATCTCCAATATTTATCCCACCCAATTCCTTTCTTTATCCTCTACTCCTTATTTTCAAGAAAAAATAGGGCCAGGAGCAATGGCTTACATCTGTAATCCCAGTGCTTTGGGAGGCCAAGGTAGGAAGATCACTTGAGGCCAGGAGTTCGAGACCAACATGGGCAGCATCGCAAGACCCCCCCCCTCCCCGCCCCACTCATCTCTACAAAAAAAAAAAAAAAAAAAAAAAAAATTGAGAAATTGACTGGTCATGGTGGTGCAAGATTCTGTCTCTTAAAAGAAGCAAAAGAAAAAAAAAGAATAGAACCTAGTTGCATGCACTAAAGTATAATAACTGAGAACAGATCAAAATGTTAACTCTTGCCATGGCATTTTTATCAATAAGGATTCAAGGTCTTATCGAAAGGCATAGTTTCAAAAGTTCAGACGTTAGCTGATGGGTAGGGAGAAATGGCAGCGAGAAAGCAGCAGAGCTTCTGGAATTAGAAAACACACAATTTCGGCCAGGCACAGTGGCTCACACCTGTAATCCCAGCACTTTGGGAGGCCGAGGCAGGCGGATCACCTGAGGTCTGGAGTTTGAGACCAGCCTGGACAACATGGTGAAATCCCATCTCTACTAAAAATAATACAAAAATCAGCCGGCCATGGTGGTGGGTGCCTGTAATCCCAGCTACTCGGGAGGCTGAGGCAGGAGAATCACTTGAACCCAGAAGGCAGAGGTTGCAATGAGCCCAGATCATGCCACTGCACTCCAGTCTGGGCGACAGCAAGCCTCCATCTCAAAAAGAAAAAGAACACAGCTCCTGGGCGTGCTTTCTAGCACCGTCCAGTGATTTGCCTCTCGTCAGGTCAGACAGTCCTGAAGCAAACCCGAGCATCTGTGCTTCATCTCCCTTCCAGATCCCACCCCACCACCAGGAGTCAGTCCTGATGCTCCCTCAGAGTCTCCAACTGCCCCACAACCCGAGTGGGCCACACAGCCAGGGCTGCTGCAAGCCCATGGTCATCTAGCAGCCTGGTTGGCCAGGGATATGGGGCCAAAAGGGATGCAGACCACCGCTGCTACCTGCCATTTCCTTCCAGTTGGTTGTTCTAAAACTATGGCAAATGAGAAGAGGCAATGAGTCCCCACCCCTTTTTTTTTATGATGTTACCCTTAAAATAAATAATAGCTAATGATAAATAACATGTACTTAATACTTACCATGTGCCAGGCTCTGTTCTAAGCGTGCATTAACCTATTTTATCATCACAGTAATCCTTTGATGTAGATGCTCTGATTGTCCACATTTTATTTTATTTTATTTTATTTTTTTCTGAGACGGAGTCTCGCTCTGTCGCCCGGGCTGGAGTGCAGTGGCCGGATCTCAGCTCACTGCAAGCTCCGCCTCCTGGGTTCACGCCATTCTCCTGCCTCAGCCTCCCGAGCAGCTGGGACTACAGGCGCCCGCCACCTCGCCCGGCTAGTTTTTTGTATTTTTTAGTAGAGATGGGGTTTCACCGTGTTAGCCAGGATGGTCTCGATCTCCTGACCTCGTGATCCGCCCGTCTTGACCTCCCGAAGTGCTGGGATTACAGGCTTGAGCCACCGCACCCGGCCTGATTGTCCACATTTTATAATGAAACTGAGGCTGAGAGAGGTTAGGTGACTTTCCCAAAGGCACACAGCTGGGAAGTGACAGCTGGGACCCAAAGGAAATACACTTGATTACTATCCACAGGAATTCCATTAAGGACAGATGTGACCCGGAGCCAATCCTTCAACGTCTCTGGACTCCTCAGAAAAGGACACTGGACTAGATCACCTCTGACCACACTTAACTCTCTCATCTAATGAATTTAAGCCCTTTTGGGAAGTCCCTCACGCACCCCTGAGCACTGGAACCTAATTCATTTTCTTGGGAGTGGGTGTGAATCAGATCCTCCCGTTTCAAAGCCCAGTGGAATCCCAGGCATGAAGTACATTCTATAAATGTTCGGTTGTTATCGTTATTACTGTGACTTTAATGGGCACTCATTTCCCCTATAACCCCTTCAGGGCTTTGTCTTATCCCTGGATCCTTTTTCATTCACCACTTAGACAACAGCAAGGGAGAACGTTTTATTATTAACATTTTATTATCTGCGTGGAGGCATCTGGCTTTGCACTCTCCCTCCTCCCCAAACCACCTCCACTTCATCAATTCCAGTGATAAATTATTTATTCCCAAGACGACTGTTTTTTCAATCCTAGGCTTGGAACAAGGAGGAAGATAGCTACATTCCCTTCACGCTTACGGTCAGCTGTCTGATTTATTTTCCCCTGTTGCGAATTCCTCTCCTCTCTTTTCGCAGCAGCTTTTCTGCTAGAAGAGTTATATCTTAAAATTGCCCCGAGGCCTTAGGCCACCAGTGACAACCCATCCCATGCCCGAATGCATTTCTTTTCTGACTTTGGGGACTAAAAGCAGAGAGATTGGACAGTATTTTAATGGCTTCTTTTTGGAGGTTGCAGGGGTTTTCACGTTTTGGTTTGGTTTTCAGGTTTTTGTTTTGTTACATTTTGCTGTGTTGTTTTTGTTTTTTTGAAACAGTGTCTCGCTCTTTTACCCAGGCTGGAGCACAGTGGTGTAATCAAGGTTCACTGCAGCCTCATCCTCCCAGGCTCAAGCAATCCTGCCCCCTCAGCCCCCACAAGTAGCTGGGATTACAGGCATGCACCACTACACCCAGCTAATTTTTTAATTTTTTGTAGAAACAGCACCTCCTTTATAGTCCTGGCTGGTCTTGATCTCCTGGACTCAAGGGATCCTCCCACCTTGGCTTCCCAAAGTGCTGGGATTACAGGTGCCAGCCACTGCAGCTGGCAGGTTTTTGTTTTGTCTTTCTGCCTGAGGTAAGGACCCAGGTGGGAGGATCCATGGGGGTCTCACTCGAAGGGAAAATGGAGTTCCTATGAAACTCACTCCAAGCAAGTGAGGCAAGCCTTCTTGTTGCCTAGTGGCCCTGACTGACTGCTTTTTTTTTTTTTTTTGTCTGAGACGGAGTTTCACTCTTGTTGCCCAGGCTGGAGTGCAATGGCCCGATCTTGGCTTACTGCAACCTCTGCCTCCCAGGTTAAAGTGATTTTCCTGCCTCAGTCTCCTGAGTAGCTGGGATTACAGGCGTGTGCCTCCACACCTAGCTCATTTTTGTGTTTTTAGTAGAGATGGGTTTTCGCCATGTTGGCCAGGCTGGTCTTGAACTCCTGACCTTAAGTGATCCACCTGCCTTGGACTCTCAAAGTGCTGGGATTATAGACATGAGCCACTGCAGTTGACTTTTTTTTTTTTCTTTGAGACAGAATCTCGCTCTGTCACCCAGCCTGGAGTACAGTGGCATGATCTTGGCTCACTGAAACCTCCGCCTCCCATGTTCAAGCGATTCTCCTGCCTCAGCCTCCCCAGCAGCTGGGACTAGAGGTGTGCATCACCATGTCCAGCTAATTTTTGTATTTTTAGAAGAGACAGGGTTTCACCATGTTAGCCAGGCTGGTCTCGAGCTCCTGACCTCAGGCATACACCTGCCTTGGCCTACCAGTGTTCTGGGATTATAGGCATGAGCCACCACACCTGGCCCAGAAATGCCACTTGTAAGATGCCACTGCAGCGCCCCCCCTTATCACCAGGAAGACACATCCTGGCTTCTTTCTTTGGGGTGAAGCTTTGTCAAAAATCTGATTAGGCCAGGCACAGTGGCTCACACTTGTAATTCCAGCACGTTAGAAGGCCAAGGCAAGAAGATCACTTGAAGCCAGGAGTTCAAGACCAGCCTGGGCAACACAGCAAGACCTTGTGCCTACAAAAATTCAAAATTAAAATATTATCCGGGCATGGTGGTGCATTCATGTAGTCCCAGCTGCTCAGGAAGTGGAGGCAGGAAGATCGCTTAATTAAGCTCAGGAGTTCGAGGCTGCAGTGAGCTATGATCACACCACTGCACTCCAGCCTGGACAACAGAGGGAGATCCTGTCTCAAGAAAAACCAAACAACAAAAAAATATGTGTAAAGGCAACAACAACCAGAAAAGAAGAAGGCATTCCAGAACAAGATCACTGCCCAAACTGATATCCAGCTCCTAGAGAAAAGGAAACTTCAGGAGCAACTCAAAAAGCAAGAAGAGTGGATACACTGCAACAAACAGAATCTTCGGTCCAAAGCAGGGTGCTTTTCCTGCATGAGGAAAATAAGCAATTACAGGAAAGCCATCTCCGACTCAGCCTCTTAGGACACAGTCTACAGAGCCCCCTGATTTTCAGAGGAGAGAGAACAACAATTAATAAAATTCCCAAATTTGAAGTATTGAATAAGATACTGCCTTTAGTGGCCGGGCGTGGTGGCTCACACCGGTAATCCCAGCATTTTAGGAGGCCGAGGTGAGTTGATCACAAGGTCAAGAGATCGAGACCATCTGGCCAACATGATTGAGACCATCTGGGCAACATAGAGATGGGGAGAGAAACTCCATCTCTACTGAAAATACAAAAATTAGCTGGGTGTGGTGGCACTAACCTGTAGTCTGTAGTCCCAGCTTCTCGGGGGGCTGAGGCAGGAGAAGCACTTGAACCTGGGAGGCAGAGGTTGTAGTGAGCCAAGATCACACCAGTGCACTCCAGCCTGGCGACAGCAAGACTTTGTCTCAAAAAAAAAAAAAAAAAAAAAAAAAGATACTGCCTTTAGCAACCTCTAGTTTTTCAGGAACAGGTTTAGTTCCTATTAAGAGATTGAAGAACATCAATCAGAAGAAGCAAAGGGAAACTCAGCATCCCTGGAGTCTTCCTGTTCCTAGAATTCCAAAGCTGGACACATAAGTGGGGCTTCTCTGAAAGAGACATGCAGCATCCAAGAGCAAGACCCAAGTCAGAACTATAAAATCGCCCACGTCTAAAACTATACTCATCAAAACTGCTGACTTGAAGCTTGGACAAGAAGGTGGAACATGGGCCGAGCACGGTGGCTCATGTCTGTAATCCCAGCACCCTGGGAGGCCGAGGCGGGTGGATTGCTTGAGGTCAGGAGTTCAAGACCAGCCTGGACAACATGGTGAAACCCCATCTCTACTAAAAATTAACAACAACAACAAAAAAATTAGCTGGGCATGGTGACACATACCTGTAATCCCAGCTACTCAGGAGGCTGAGGCATGAGTATCACTTGAACCTGGGAGGTGGAGGTTGCACCACTGCACTCCAGTCTGGTGTCAGAGTGAGGCTGCATCTCAAAAAAAAAAAGAAGGTGGAACATGACATGGAGAAGAATTACCATAGACCCCTACTAGACCGGTATGTTAGAAGTTAGAAGTTACTGATAATAGCTGGCACCATGGTTCACACCTTTAATCTGAACACTTTGGGAGGCTAAGACAGGAGGATCGCTTGAGGCCAGGAGTTTAAGACCAGCCTGGGCAACATAGCAAGACCTTGTTTCTAAAAAATAAAAAATTTAATTAGCCAGGTGTGGTGGTACACACCTATTGTAGTCCCAGTTACATTGGAGGCTAGGGTAGGAGGATCACTTGAGCCCAGGAGTTTGAGGCTACAGTGAGCTATGATAGTCCCACTGCACTTCAGCCTGGGCAACAGAGCAAGACCCTATATCTAAGAAAAAGAAGTTGCTGATAAATTCATTAAACTAATTCAATAAAAAGGAATAAGATTAAATGTAATAATGTAATAATACAGAATGTAATGTAAATAACCCCTCTTCTGGAACACATGAGGTTGTGTGACACTAAACTGCATCCACAGCACATTTGTGTCCCATTCTATCAGTCCTTGCTCTGCCTAGATCAGTCAGGGCTGTGGCTGCTGGCCTCTTGCTGTCTCTGACCCAGCCTGACCAGGACGAGGTCCCCCTTAGTAGCAGTCAGAATCTGGAATTCACTTTGCACTTGTGACCTCAAAGACGTTTACAGCCAAGTACACCTTAAACCAGCCAACAGTGTCCAAGTGGCTGTGTCCCTCAAATTCACATTAGTTGCCCAATTCTCTCTAAAGGACTGGAAAGGTGAACCCAAACCCCAAGCCAGAAGCCTTTCATAGTACTTGTTAATCTTCTCTCACCATGGGCTGAATGAATTTTGCACATGTAGCCCTGATGAAGTCTGGGACAGAATGGGGTGACCACTCAGCTCTAAGGCACTGCCTGCCTCCTGCCTATGTTCAAGGCCCTTGTCCCCTCGGCAACAATGCCAGCTCAGATCAGGCCACACGGGCCTCAGCTCTCCACCAGTCATCTCACTCAAGGGACATGTGTGCTGCCAATGTCCCTTTGGACCCACCCCACAAAGGCCTGATTTCCTCCCTCTTCTGTGGTACCATGGAGGTCTCAGGTCTGTGGCCTCCAAACCAGCTGAAGATATGATAAATCCTGACCACGCAGGAGCTATTTGATAAGAACTAGAAAGAATAAGACCTGGTTTGGATGTTTGTCCCTTCCAAATCTCACGTTGAAATGTAATTCCCAGCTAGGCACAGTGGCTCACGCCTGTAATTCCAGCACTTTGGGAGACTGAGGTGGGTGGATCACCTGAAGTCAGGAATTCGAGACCAGCCTGGCCAACATGGTGAAACCCTGTCTTTACTAAAAATATAAAAATTAGCTGGGTAAGGTGGCACACACCTGTAGTCCCAGCTACTTGGGAGGCTGAGGCAGGAGAATCATTTGAATCCAGGAGGCAAAGATTGCAGTGAGCTAAGATAGTACCACTGCACTCCAGGCTGGGCAATAGAGTGAGACTCTGTCTCAAAAAAAAAAAAAATTAACCAGGCATGGTGGTGGGCACCTGTAATCCCAGCTACTTAGGAGGCTGAGGCAGGAGAAACACTTCAACCCGGGAGGTGGAGGTTGCAGTGAGCCAAGATCGTGCGTTGCACTCCAGCCTGGGTGACAAGAGCAAGACTCCATCTCAAAAAAAAAAAAAAAAAAAAAAAAATAGCCAGGTTCAGTGGCACACAACCGTGATGGTCTCAGCTACTGGGGAGGCTGGGGTGGGAGGATCACTTGAGCCCAGGTATTCAAGGCTGCAGTGAACCATGATTGTGCCATTGCACTCCAGCCTGGGCAACAAAGAGTGACCCTTTCTTTAAAAATAATAATGATTATTATTATACATATACATATACACACACACACGCACACAGCATAAAATTTACCATTTTAAGGCCGGGCAAGGTGGCTCATGCCTGTAATCCCAGCACTTTGGGAGGCCAAGGCAGATGGATCATTTGAGGTCAGGCATTTGAGACCAGCCTGGCCAACATAGTGAAACCCTGTCTCTACTAAACATACAAAAATTAGCTGGGCATGGTGGCACATGCCCATAATCCCAGCTACTCGGGAGACTGAGGCAGGAGAATCACTTGAACCCGGGAGACAGAGGTTGCAGTGAGCTGATATCAGGCCACTGCACTCCAGCCTGGGCGACAGAGTGAGATTCCATCTCAAAAAAAAAAAAAAATTACCATTTTCACCACTTTTAAGTGCACAGTTCAATGGCATGGAGTACATTCACGTTGTTGGGCAATCATTACCACAATCCATTCACAGAAATTTCTCATCATCCCAGACTGAAAGTCCCTACCCATTAAACCAATAACTTCCCACTTTCCTTTCCCCAGTCCCTGGTAACCCCTATTATACTTCTGTCCCCGTGAATTTGCTTCCTCCAAATACTTCATATAAATGGAATTACACAATATTTGTCCATTTGTGTATGGCTTATTTCACTCAACGTAATATTTTCAAGGTTCATTCTGTGTTATAGCATGTGTCTGAATTTCATTTTTCATGGATAATATTCTGTTGTATGTATGTACTGGATATTGTTTATCCATGTATTTGTTGATGGACATGCGGATTGTTTCCACCCTTTGACTATTGTGAATAATGCTGCTATGAACATTGGTGTACAAATATCTGTTTGAGTCCTTGATTTCAATTACTTTGGGTATGTACCTAGGGGTAGGAGAACTGCTTGATCACGTGATAATTCTATTTTAACTTTTTGAGGAACCACAAAACAGTTTCCTATGGCAATGGCATTATTTTACATTCCCAGAAGCAATGCACTAGGGTTACAATTCTTCACATCCTCACCCACATTTGTTATATTCCGGGTTTTTTGTTGTGATTTGATTTTTAAATAATAGTCATCCTGGCCAGACATGGCAGCTCATGCCTGTAATCCCAGCACTTTGGGAGGCCGAGGTGGGCAGATCACTTGAGGTCAGGAGTTTGAGACCAGCCTGGCCCACATGGTGAAACCCTGTCTTTACTAACAATACAAAAATTAGCTGGGCGTGGTGGCACATGTCTGTAGTCCCTGCTACTCAGGAAGCTGAGGCAGGAGAATTGTTTGAACCTGGGAGGCGGAGGTTGCAGTGAGCCGAGATTGTGCCACTGCACTCCAGCCTGGAGACAGAGTAAGACTTCGTCTAAAAAAAGAAAGAAAAGAAAAAAGGAAGGAAGGAAGGAAGGAAGGAAGGAAGGAAGGAAGGAAGGAAGGAAAATATTTTAAAAACCAATTGCATTTCTATATCCTAGCAATGAAAAACTGGAAATTGAGTTTTTTTAAGTGTACAGGGAGTCATAAGACAAATGTGTTTGAGAAGCATTGCTCTGAAGAACACCACTCACTAGAGATCATTGGTTTGGACCACTCTGTTTATGGTGAGGAACCTTTGAACCTTTGCTTCATAAACTCCATCTATGTTTGGCAAAGACTGATACCTCTTTCCCAAAAATACTTCTGGTTTATCCCTTGGTTCTCTGCAATGTTTCTCGAACTGTTTATGATAGAAGGCCAGTTTTCCCCGAATCTCTTACAAACTGATGTTTTATAAAATACATTAAAAAGACAGTACTAGCAGAAATGAAATTAAGGACAAAGATACACAAAATGAAGCCCCATTTTGATATTTATTATTAGAGTCAACATACATAAAATGACTCCATCGAATTGCTGTAAAAGTATCTAAATGCTTTCCTTTATTTTTTATGCTTATTAGCTGGGCATGATGGTACACACCTGTAGTCCCAGCTACTCTGGAGGCTGAGGCAGGAGGATTAATTGAGCCCAGGAGGTATAAGCTGCAGTAAGCTGAGAGTGCACCACTACACTCTAGCCTGGGTGACAGCCGATCTCAAAAAAAGAAAAAAAAAAA
>NW_016823660.1:1105353-1125724 GCF_001698545.2 Rhinopithecus bieti
CAAAAAAAAAAAAAAAAAAAAAAAAACTTTCTTCCAATACCCTGCCCAGGGCACCTTTTATGTGTTGAAATAACCAATCCAGAATTATTTTCCCTCCCTCTCTCCCTCTTGCTCTCTCTCATACATTTCATTTAAGCAAAACTTGGAAAAGGTAAACGTTGACCTTTGATACGCTCGTTATTCTGAAGTAACTTGAAGTCTTAATTTTCTTATTCTACCATTTTATCAGTGTCTGACAAGTTCCATTAAGCTGCTTACTTTAGTTCTGAAATATCAAATATTCACTGCTCAGTGAGAAGCTGAATGTCTCTGGGCTGGCTGATTATTTTGGAAATAGAACTCTGCTCTTCCATGAATTCAATCAAGGAGAAAATTCCCCCTGACTTGCGCTCATTGACTGTTTTCTGAAAGGAAATTCTTTTAAGATAGTGTTATGGATAAAGTGAATGAGCTGTCAAAGCATGGTTTTGAAAGACGTTGTTTGAGTCTTGTTTTGTGAGTAAGACACTGTCAGGATATAATTACAGTGTCTGAGTGCTGCTGAGGATTTAGAAATACAATTTACATGGAGTTTGACATTTTGCGACTTTACAAACTATATGCTGATGCTAGTCACTGAAATTGCACCAGGGATCTCCTGTTCTTAGTGAGGAATTAAAAATCAAGACTATTGAAAGAGTAAATTCAATACATCATTTTTTTCCGCTTATAGGTAATTCTATATGTTTCCAAGGGAAAAATTACTTACTTTAAAAAAAAAAAGTATTTCAGAATGGTTCACTAATACAAACCACAAAAAAGAATCACAATCGATTGATTTCTGCTTCTTTTGGTCTCGAGGGTGGGTTGTAAGGAAATAGGCAACAAGAAGTAAGTGAAAGGATGAGATTGTGTTTTTTCCCACATCTTTCATCCCCAGTAAAAGGGGGGGAAAGTTAGTTGACAGTAGTCTCTCCTTATCTCTAGAGTAAGTAGGTCATGAAAGAGGAGAATAAAAATTTGTTTCTCAGGCAGGCACAGTGGCTCACACGTGTAATCCCAGCACTTTGGGAGGCCGAGATGGGGAGATCACTTGAGGTCAGAAGCTGGAGACCAGCCTGGCCAACATGATGAAACTCCATCTCTATTAAAAATACAAAAATTAGCCAGGCCTGGTGGTGTGCACCTGTAGTCCCAGCTACTCGGGAGACTGAGGTAGGAGAATCATCTGAACCCGGGAGGCAGAGGTTGCAGTGAGCCGAGATCGCACCACTGTACTCCAGCCTAAGCGACAGAACGAGACACTGTCACAAAAAAAAATTGTTCCTCATAGATTCCAGAATGTTCCAGAATGACACATAACACGTGAAATCTTCCCTCAAGGAGTCAAACCTGGAGAGAAGAGGAGAAATTTCTTCTGATCCCCCAAACTGCATCCCAGAAATAACTACACCAAGAATTCCTTCCCAGTTCCATAGGTAGAATGGGGTGTGTCTCGGCAGATATAGTGCAATCGAGGCAGGGCACGGTAGCTCACGCCTGTAATCCCAGCACTTTGGGAGGCCGAGACGGGGACAGATCACCTGAGGCTGGGAGTTCAAGATTAGCCTGACCAACGTGGAGAAACCCCATCTCTACTAAAGACATAAAAAATCAGCCAGGCGTTATGGCACATGCCTGTAATCCCAGCTACTCAGGAGGCTGAGGCAGGAGAATTGCTTAAACCCGGGAGGCAGAGGTTGCAGTGAGCCGAGATCACGCCATTGCACTCCAGCCTGGGCAACAAGAGCGAAACTCCATCTAAAAAAAAAAAGAAGAAGAAGAAATAGTGTGATTGGGGGTTTAGCATGACTTTGCCTCCTGAAAAGCAGAGAAGACCCTGTATGAGACAAAGTGTCATTGTATGGTTTCCATTAGGATATAAAACCTTGAAAATTTAATATTATTGTTCTCACACGTTTTCAGTATCCTTTGCGGTGAATGTGTCTCAGTGATTTAATCCCGGCAAGAAATCCCAGGTCTGAGTCCCTGTTCACAGCATGTCCTTGAGTGAGTCACTTTGCCAGTGTTTTCCAACTAGGAGGCAGGGAGAACACCCAAATTTGCAATATTTTTGCACCATTTAAGTATTAAACATTTAGGCCAATAAGAAACACAATTATCTGGCCAGACACAGTGGCTCACACCTGCAATCTCAGCACTTTGGGAGGCCAAGGCAGGAAGATCACTTGAGGCCAAGGATTCAAGACCAGCCTGGCCAACAAGGTGAGATTCCATCTCTATTAAAATAATAACAAAAATAAATAAAAAGAAGCATAAATATTCCTTCTTGCTGTTTCTTTTGTTTATTTATTTTGGGTTTGTTTTCGTTTTTCAGAGACAGGGTCTTGCCTTGTTAGTCAGGCTGGAGTGCAGTGGCGCCATCACGACCCATTGCAGCCCTGAATTCCTGGGCTCCAGTGATCCTCCCACCTCAGCCTCCCAAGTAGCTGGGACCACAGGCACACACCACCATGTCTGACTAATTTTTTATTTTTTGTAGAGACAGAGTCTCACAATTTTGCCCAGGCTGGTCTTGAACTCCTGGGCTCAAGCCATCCATCTGCCTTGGCCTCCCAAAGTGCTGGAACTACAGACATGAGCCACCACGTCAAGTCCTTTGTGATGTTTCTAACTAAGACACAGGGTACTCATCTTAACATTTCAACTTATTGTAGAAAATTTCAAAACAAAGGGCAGTTTCATTGCTGTGTAATATTCCTCTTAAGTAGGAAGAAAACACAAGGTTATTTTAAACTTATTTTAAGCAGGATTGTCTCTAAGGTTCTTTGTTTTCAGGGTTTTGGTTGAACTTTGTTTTGTTTCATTTCATCTTTATGCCGGAGACTGAGAAAAATTAATGTGTTTGTTTTAAGCTGTATACAATAATGTTGCCACTGCTTTTGTTAATTACAACGTTTGGACTTGTCTTTCTCTCCCTTCATTCTTTAGCTCTAAGTCTGAGGCTTATTGTAAAGTAAATTCAGTTACGAACAATGTTCCAAATAGGTAGTGGTTTTATTGGTTGAAAAAGGAAAGATGGCCTCAAGCATGTAACTGTGTATATGCCATTTTCCATCTTCTTAAAGCAAACTTTATTGGTTATAAACATGAGAGAAAGCAGACACGATTCAAACCTGTATTTACAAAGGAATGAGAACGAAAAGTATGAAAGAAATAACAATATATAAATACATGAGAAAAAGCTTATCTTTATTTCAAAATAGCATTTTAATAATAATTCCCATTTTATAATGCCTTCCCCAAGGAGATCAAAGGGACTTCAGGGCACTGTAGAATTTTCATAACATGCATTTGAGGTTGAAGGAAAGCATTGTGATCCTCTAACTCTCACTTTACAAACGAAAAAGATGAAACTGAAAGATGACTTGGTTCACTAAATCTCACTACTCAGTATAGAATCTTAGGATAAATTGCTTTTTAAAAAAATTAGCCGGGTGTGGTGGCATGTGCCTGTGGTCCCAGCTACTCAGGAGGCTGAGGCAGGAGGATGGATTGAGCCTGGGAAGTCAAGGCCGTAGTGAGCTGTGATCGTGTCATTGCACTCCAGCCTGGGTGACAGAGAGATCCTGTTTCAAAAACAGCGATAACAATTTATTTTTTTTAAAAGAAAGAGGACGAGTGTGGTGGCTCACGTCTGTAATCTCAGCACGTTGGGAGGCCGAGGTGGGCAGATCACTTGAGGTCAGGAGTTCAAGACCAACCTGGCCAACATGGTGAAACTCCATCTCTACTAAAATACAAAAATTAGCCGAGTGTGGTGGCATGCACCTGTAATCCCAGCTACTAGGGAGCATGAGGCAGGAGAATTGCTGAACCTGGGAAGTGGAGGTTACAGTGAGCTGAGATGGTACCACTGCACTTCAGCCTGGGCAACAGAGCAAGACTCTGTCTCAAAAAATAATAATAACAATAAATAACAGAAAGAGAAGAAAGACATGAAGTCAGAGCAAAAGGAAGCAGAGTAAGCCAGAGGTGGAACCCCAGAGACGGCCTGAGCTATGGAGACTTGCAGATGGGCAGGAAATATCAAGTCAACAGGCAGAGTTGAGGGTAAAACATTATCATCAGCAACAAAGGTCATTTCGAGGGAGCAGAAGCAATGGGGTTAAGAGCAAAACCCAGGATGGAAGGAAAGGTTCACAAGCTGGTCTACTAATGCGAAATGTGCTGGAACTGTCTTCTGGGTCTCACGCTGCAAGTGCATGCAGGAAGGGGCTGGTGGCTCCTTAAAGGTGCTGGACAGATGTGGGACACACAGATCAATTCCTGGACGTGGGGAAGCCCCATGGATTTGTCAATATCTTAAGTAACATACACATTAGCCTGATACATGAACACTAAATCACAGAAGCATTTATGTCCCAGCATTTTTTTTTTTTTGAGCGTCTTGCTTTGTCACCCAGGCTGGAGTGCAGTGGCACAATCATAGCTCACTGCAGCCTCAAACTCCTGGGCTCAAGCAATCCTCCTGTCTCAGCCTCCTGAGTAACTGAAATTACAGGTACATGCTGCCACACCTGGCTAATTTTTTAATTTTTGTTTTTTGTAGGGACAGGGTCTTACTATGTTGCCCAGGCTGATCTTAAACTCCCAGCTTCAAGTGATCCTCCTGCCTCGGCCTCCCAAAGTGTTGGGATTATAGGTGTGAACCACTGTGCCCAGCTCCAGCATTTCTTAGTAAGGAACAATAAATGACTAGGTGTTGGGTTTATGATTTATACTACGATTGTTAAAGCTGTATTGTGGTTTTAGTCCAGCAATGTTTTTTTTTTTTTTTTGAGACAGCATCTTGCTCTGTTGCCCAGGCTGGAGTGCAGTGGCACGGTCTTGGCTCAATGCAGACTCCACCTCCCGGGTTCAAGCAATTATCCCACCTCAGCCTCCCAAGTAGCTAGGATTATAGGCACATGCCACAACACCCAGCTAATTTCTATACTTTTTACTAGAGACAGGATTTCACCATGTTGGCCAGGCTGGTCTCGAACTCCTGACCTCAGGTGATCCACCTGCCTCAGCCTCCCAAAGTGCTAGGATTACAGGCATGAGCCACCATGCCCGGCTAGTCCGGCAAGTTTCTTACAAGCCCAGATTCTCATGAAAACAGACCTCACTCGGTTTATGAATTACAAGCATGCTCTAGAAAAACAACAACAACAACAAATTTAAGACAAGATCTCGCTCTGTTGCTCAGGAGGGAGAGCAGTGGCACCATCATATCTCACTGCAGCCTCCATCTCTCAGGTCCAAGCAATCCTCCTACCTCAGCCTCCTGAGCAACTGTGACCACAGGCATGCACCACCATGCCTAGCTAATTTTTAATTTTTTTTTTGTATAGATGGGGTTTCACCATGTTGCCTAGGCTGGTCTCCAACTCCTGGGCTCAAGCAATCCCCTTGCCTCAGCCTCCCAAAGTGCTGGGATTACAGGCGTGAGCCACCACTCCCGGCCTGGGACAAAATTTTAATTTGCCTCTTTCCTCCCTGTGAGACAAACTTTGCCAGCCCTTCACCTGGACCCCCAAGCAGAAAGACAGTGGCAATGCCAGGAGCGCATACCACCTGTGCTCCAGGCACAGCTGTCACTTGGAACCGTGACTTGGCCCCATCAGCAGAGCAAACAAGCACACTCAACAGCTGTGTATTCATTAATAGGATGTGCAAAAACAGGTATCTGTTGTAACATGGAGCAGATAGCATGTCCTTCCTGAAGAGTGTTAAACTGTTCTGTGCTGATACCGCACGTCGTAACTGTTCCTAATACGTAACATTTTCCTGCAAGGGATATGGTAGTTTCAATATGTTTAAATAAAAATTAAGTACTTTCCTACTGTCTTCAGCAAAATATAATTGTGGAAAGTTGAAGTGAATTCAAGACACTCACATTCACAAATGAAAAAGCTTAAACATCACTGGATCTTTTTTTTTTTTTTTGAGACAGAATCTCGCTCTGTCGCCCAGGCTACAGTGCAGTGGCATTATCTCGGCTCACTGCAACCTCCACCTCTCCAGTTCAAGCGATTCTCCAGCCTCAGCCTCCCAAGTAGCTGGGATTACAGGCACGTGTCACCACGCCTAGCTAATCTTTTTGTTGTGCTTAGTAGAGACGGGGTTTCACCATGTTGGCCAGGCTGGTCTCGAACTCCTGACCTCAGGTGATCCACCCACCTCGGCCTCCCAAAAATGCTGAGATGACAGGTGAGCCACTGCGCCCGGCCTGGATCTTTGGGTCTACCTGAAGTCCAGCTCTTCCATTTGTAGAGTCAGCGTGGTGACCTCTATCATCTGTGTGTGTTTCCTAGGCATTGTGAGGGCTCGTGAAGGAATGACACTTAATAGGAATGGCTAACTTTCATAGTGTTTTTAGGAACTGTGCTAAATCTTTATTTGTATTATATCATTTAATCCTCACAACAACCCAAAACACTAATAAAGCCCAGGGTGGTAGCACAAACCTGCAGTTCCAGCTACTTGGGAGGCTGTGGTGGGAGGATCAATTGAGCCGGGAGTTCGAGGCTGTAGTGAGCCATGATTGCACTAGTGCACTCCAGCCTGGGCAACAGAGCAAGACTCTTTCTCTAAAAATAAATAAATAAAAACTTTAAAAAATAAAGTGCTGATAATATTATTACCTTCATTATGTAAGTGAGGAAGTTGAGAGGTTAATTAGCCCAAGATCACACCACTAGTAACAGGCTAAGTCTGAACTTGAACCCAGGTCTCTCAGAGGCCGGAACCATGCATATCCATAGCAGCTTGTTTTAGTTCATTCTCACACTGCTATAAAGAACTACTTGAGACTGGGGATTTATGAAGAAAAGAGGTTTAATTGACTCAGTTCCACAGGCTTAAAAGGAAGCATGGCTTGGAGGCCTCAGGAAACTTATGTAAAATCAAGGCAGACAGTGAAGGGGAAGCAAGCACTTTCTTCTCATGGTGGCGAGAGAGAGAGAGAGAGAGAGACAGAGAGAGAGAAAGAGAGAGAGACAGAGACAGAGAGAAAGAGAGAGAGAGAGAGACAGAGACAGAGACAGAGGGAGGGAGAGAGGGAGGGAGAGGGAGAGAGGGGGTGGAGAGAGAGGGGATGGAGAGGGGAGAGAGGGGAAGAGGGAAAGAGAGAGGGAGGGGGAGGAAGGGAGAGAGGGAGGGAGAGAGAGGTGCCACACACTTTTAGATAGGGAATGGGAGGGAGGAGGAGGTAGGGAGAGGGAGAGAGAGGGAGGGAGAGAGAGGGAGAGGTGCCACACACTTTTAAATAACCAGATCTCGTGAGAACTCACTCACTATCATGAGAACAGCAAGGGGGAAATCCACCCCCATGATACAATCACCTTCTACCAGGTCCCTCGCTGACAGGTGGGGATTACAATTTGGCATGAGAAATGGGTGGGGACATAGAGCCAAACCATATCACAGCTATGAAGGCTTATAAAAACATCAGGATGTGGGCTAGGTGTGGTAGCACACACCTATAATCCCAGCACATTGGGAGGCCAAGGTGGAAGGATCACTTGAGCCCAGGAATTTGAGATCAACCTGGGCAACATAGTGAGACTCCCCATCTCTACAAAAAATTGTTTAAAATTAGCTGAGTGTGGTGGTGCACACCTGTAGTCCCAGCTACTCATAAGAGTGAGGTGTGAGGATGGCTTCAGCCTAGAAGGTTGAGGCTGCAGTGAGCCAAGATCGCATCACTGCACTCCAGCCTGGGCAATAGAGGGAGATCCTGTCTCAAAAAGAAAAAAATAAGAAAGAAATTAGGATAAGCACTTTCAGAAAAAGCTTCAGAAAAAAGGGCAGGTTCTTCTTTAGGCCAGGTGCAAAGGTGTGACTTTCCAGAAGAAACGGGAAGACCAAAAAAAATGATCAATGTATTTTTCTCCAGATGAGGTATTTGTGTATGAATATTCTGAAGAAAGGGTTTTCTTTTTCCCCTGTCACATGCTCAGGACTAGCCAGCAGAGCCCTAGAGGAACTGCAGGACGTGGTGAGTGGCTTCGCAATCGGTCACCACTGTCTGTGTCAGTCCAGGGAACCAGCAGAGCTCTTCTGCTTCTGAAGCCTACTTGAGTTAATGAAAATCCTGGCGACCCTGTTGAACCCAATTCATTGCTGAGAGCCATGAAAAATAGCTCCATAAATCTGCCTCTGAAGAAAAGGTCAGACTTCCCAGGTTGGGATAAACAAATTGAGATTTCAAAGCAACCTGTTAGTTACTCATGCCAATTTGCATACAAATGCCAACAAACAACCTCCCATTGTTAAAGGAGATGGTGAAGGATGTTCGGGTTTTATTGTCCAACTATGGTGATTGTCACAACCCAGTCCCTTGAAAGAACTACCTCACAACCTGCTTCACAATCAAGTGTCAGGACAGGGAAATGACCCTTGACATTTACCAAGCCCAGATGGACAGACGATCCTGATCACCCCCGCAGGCCGCCTCCTAAACCAGCCGCACCTTCTTGCTCTGTCCAGGCTGTGAAATTGGTGACCAGATGCCTCCACTTCAAGTGTGATAAATGCTACACCAGGTTTAGCAGAGAGAATGAGATTTCTGACTTCCAGCCAAAACGTTTGCATTTTAAAATGTCCACAACAGTGTTGCTTTTAAAGAGGGAGATTTTCTCTTTCCCACATTTATTCAATTTTTAGTAAGCACCACTGGAGAGGGATGAAGAGAGCTTGATTAGTAGGTACCAATAGATAGTTTGATAAAAAAAAAAAATAAGATTTAGTGTTTGACAGATCAGTGGGGTGACTATAGTTTACAGTAATCTATTATATATTTCAAAATAACTAGAAGAGAATAATTCAGATGTTTCTAGTATACAACAAAGACAAATATTTAAAGTGATAGATACCCAATTATACTGCTTTGATCTGTATAAATTATATGAATGTATTATCACATATGCTCCCCAAAATATGTACATCTATTGTGTATCAATTTTTTAAAATCTACAACGTTAAAAAAAAAAGCAGGAAGCAGGTTGATACCGGTTTGAGCCAGGACTCAGAAAATATAAAGATATGTATAATATTTTTAAATAAATAAATAAATGGAACACAGGAAACTAGAAAAAATACTGTAAAAGGATTTTGAAGTCAAGAATGACCTTCCCTTCCCTCCCGCTCCTGCCACCCCTGCCCAACATATACATTCTTTTTTCAAAATTTATCTTTGCACTTTGGGAGGCTATGGAGGGAGGTTCACTTGAGGCCAGGAGTTTGAGACCAGGGCGGACATCAGAGTGAGAGCCTCATCTCTACAAAAAATTGTTTTAATTAGCTGCGCATGGTGGTGCACAGCTGTACTCCCAGTTGCTCAGGAAGCTGAGGCGGGAGGATTGCTGGAGCCCAGGAGTTTGAGACCAACCTGGAGACTCCACTTCTACCAAAAAAATGACAAAAGGCCAGGCGTAGTGGCATATGCCTATAGTCCCAGCTACTTGGAGGCTGAAGGAGGAGGATCACTGAGTCCAGGAGTTCAAGGCTACAGTGAGCTATGATCCCACCAGTGCACTACAGCCTGACCTACAGGCTGGGCTTACGAAAATAAGTAATTTTTGTAAAAGAACACTGTATAATAATGTGATAAAATAAATATAGGCCGGATGTGGTGGTTCATGCCTGTAATCTCAGCGCTTTGAGAGGCCGAGGCGGGTGGATCACCTGAGATCAGGAGTTCGGGACCAGCCTGACCAACATGGAGAAACCCTGTCTCTACTAACAATATAAAATTAGCCGGGCGTGGTGGCACATGCCTGTCATCCCAGCTCCTCGGGAGTTTGAGGCAGGATAATCGCTCAAACCTGGGAGGCGGAGGTTGCGGTGAGCCGAGATCGTGCCATTGCATTCCAGCCTGGGCAACAAGAGTGAAACTCTGTCTCAAAAAAAAAAAAAAGAAACATATAAAAGCCTAAATTATGAAACCGCAATGGATTCACAAGAGCTATTTGGATTTTGAAGTTAAAGGTAAACTCTTCATGAAGATGCTAAGTGTTTGTGAAGGGAAGGGAATCCATAACTTGGTGTGTCCTTGAATGAAAGACACAGAGAGCTATTTTTTGCTTTTATTACAGCCTCTGGGCAGAGGTTCATTTCCATGAGAAGAAAAGAGAATTTGCCAGAGTTGCCCTGGTGTAGCAGGGCCTATCAAGCCACTGAGGATGAAATACTAAATCAGGTAGCGCATTCCAGGTTCTCAACCTTTTTGAGCAACAAAACTCTCAGTGGCTTGTTCTTAACTCCTTGGAGAGACAATGGTGAAAACTTGGGCTTATCTTTAAACACTAAAATGAAAGTACAACTCTTAGTTCAAAAGAGAATAGTGATAAAATTCTGGGTGAGAATTAGTGTCCTTAAATAAGCTTAGAGCCTGCACCAAATATAAAAGGTAGACTCAGATATTTGACCTTAGCAATGTTTCGTTAATGTTTAGGCCCGTGCCGGGTGCGGTGGCTCAAGCCTGTAATCCCAGCACTTTGGGAGGCCGAGACGGGCGGATCACGAGGTCAGGAGATCGAGACCATCCTGACTAATACGGTGAAACCCCGTCTCTACTAAAAAATACAAAAAACTAGCCAGGCGAGGTGGTGGGCGCCTGTAGTCCCAACTACTCGGGAGGCTGAGGCAGGAGAATGGCGTAAACCCGGGAGTCGGAGCTTGCGGTGAGGTGAGATCTGGCCCCTGCCCCCCAGCCCGGGCGGCAAGGCGCGGCCCCCGCTCAAAAAAAAAAAAAAAAAAAAAAAATGTTCAGGCCCATTGGAATTTTTTCTCAACTTCCTTCACTAGCAATTTGTTTTCATTTAGGCTTTCCGTACAAAAATTATAAATCTGTAAAACAAGCAGTTAGGATAGAGAAATAAAAGAGAAAGACAACATTTATTTACTAAAAACCAGAAACAGGTGCCTGAAAACAAAAGGCCTTAATCTGTCCTTCATCTAATTCTCTCCTTTGGATTTTAGGTATGTCCAAAGGTTATTGATCACGGCTCCTTCCCACGGGTAGTTCACAGTTTCATCCCTAAACTTAGGTGAGAAATGCCCTCATTTGCCAAGGCAACCGTGAATTAAAGCTATGGTATCAAAACCACATCCACTAAATTTAGGGGGAAAAAAACACTCTGCCGTGAACTTGTAACACTTAAAAAGTAAGAAACTTGCTTTGAGAAGTGTGGTGTTTTTCCACTGTCCTCATCAGCTCCCTAGGGAAATTCCAAGGGGAAGAAAGCAGGGATAAAGAGCTTTTTGTATTTCTCTTGGTTTTAACTGCTAAAACAATTTTGTTCCATTAGGTTTGTAATGCGAGATCTTTCAGAGTGAATTGACACAACAGCCTCTGAGTTTATTAATTCATCACAACTAACTTAGTCTTCACGTGTCTAAAAACAAATTGCTGACTTCTCGCAAGTTCCAAACTACTTATGCAACGCCTTGAAAACTGTTAAATGTAAAATTATTCCAGGATTACGAAGTCTATTCAATTAACATGGCATACAAACACACACGCGCATACACACACACACACACACACACACACACACAGCATGCATAGTTTTCAGCTGATCTTTCCTGAGTTCTATTCAGACTTAGTCCAACATCAATCTAATCTGCAAGATACCGGGAGCTAAACACCATTTGAAATTGCCCGGGAGAGGTCAGCTGGCCATTAGCTCCTAGATAGAAGGAATGTCCTAAAAGTCTTGAGGAATGACAAATGCCTTGAGATACTATCTCACTGCTTACCCAAGGTATCTCCCCAGATTGCTTATCAATGCCTTTCCTGTTACCCTTTTCATATTCAAAGAATGGGAAAAGTTTGCAGAAGTTTGGCTGGTAGACCTTCCCTAGCAATAAATACTTTGAAACTCTAAACAAGCACATCCCTTGGAAAATTGCTGCCTTGCTGGAAGGAGTAAACCCCAACTGGTTCATCTCAGCTCTGCCACCTTCTTGATTCTATCCTCAAATTCCTGGAATGGCAGACAAATGAATTACACCACCACGCTGCAAAACGATGCAATGTTAGCAGATTGACAAGGACATGTCCCGAGTGTAAACCGTACTCCAAATAAAGAGTGCCAAAATTTGAGAGTTGAATTTTGTCATTCTATGGGATCTCTAACTCCCCAAAAAAAAAGCAATAATCTGCTTTTTTAAGGTAGCAGATAGTCATATTGACAGAATGAATTGGGTAGAGGGAAGGGGAGTCCGTTGGTATCTGGAGCAGTCAATTTTTCTGTTATAAATGTTGGTATCTGGAGCATTTAATTTTTTTATTATAACTGTGACCCACAGAGTAACTAAATTAATTTCATCCAGGGTAATTAAATGATTTTTAACTAGCTCCTCCAGTTCCAAATTCACAAAGTTCTAAAAACTAGTTCTGGAAGTATTTGTATTTTGTTGGGAGCACCTGTGGGGTAGGTTGTAATAGATTGTGGCATTGAGAATCAATTATTGAGAATGTACCAATTTCGACATAAGCCACGCAAACAATATGGACACATTATCTGCTACCTATCAAATCGATTGATTTTCTCAATGGATTGACCATTCAGAGCAGCTGAAACTCCAAGGGAACTTCATTCTATCAACCAGCCTAGAAGTTGAAGTAAGTTTATATGATTAAAACATTCTCATCAGTAGCCATCTGTATTATTCCAGAAGGAAACAATTACAAATGAACCTATTTAATAGACATGAGAGGCCAAAAATAATACACTGAAAATGAATATTTAAAATGCTAAATCCTGTCTGCAGCTGACTGGCAGGTCTGCAAGTCTCAAGTATGCAAAGATCTTAAATATTAAAAAGTAATTTTAATGTACAATACAAATAATGGGCACAAGTTCTCAGATTTTAAGGAATATTATGTGGGGGCAGTTAATACAAGACTGTTGTGTATATTAATGAAAATAGCTACAATGTCTCTTCACGATAATCCTACAAGGTTTTACTATGGGCCCCATTCCACAGGCAACAAAACTGAATATTCAAAGAGCTGACATAATTTGCCCAAGTTCCCACAGCTGTGGAGGTTTAAAGACATTTGGGCTGAGAGGCAGAGAAGAGGACCAATTAGAGGTTGTAAGGGAATAAAAAGCTATCCTGGCCCCAAAAAAGCCAGTTCCCGAGTCATGATACTAGATGCCACTGCTTTCAAGCTTTTAGCCTATAATCAACCCATATTGAAACCAGATTTATGAGCCCTTCAGAGGAAAGCTTTGTGATTTTCTAAAGCAGACATGTTTGGTATTTTATAAGGTCAAACCCCCAATGGTGTAGTGTTTCTAATAAAATCAGTTCAGCAGAAATTAGAGACACACCAGTCCATTTCTAGGAAGCCTCTAAGCCATTCAAAATAAAAGGAAAAAAAAATAACATAAAAGACACAACCATGCACAGATCAATTTTTTCAATAGTGGTAGAATGTAAGGAGTTGTCGATACAAAATCATGTTGGCAAATTTGGTCCCACGTCTCTAGTTTGGGCAAATTTCCACTCAGAAAGGAAGATTCGTTTTGGGGGGAGTTCTATGACAATATTAAGCAAGGGTTGTTCCTGGTTAGCCTGGCCTTGTGACACCTCAAAGTGACAGTAAACATCTCGAAGACGGAAAAACAAACCAGTCACCACCACCATTTCTGACATCACTGAATCAGGTAGACTCTGGACCTTATCTTAGTCCTTATCTCTGGCTCCCGGCAACTTCCACACTCTCACAGGGAAGCAAAAGTGAAATCTGTAGGTAGTTTTTAGTTACATCCAAAGTTGAGGTGCTGGCAATATTTTCATAAGAAGGCGGATCTGACTTTATGTGCGGGCCTGACTTTAAGATTGGCAGTGAGGACATGTGTAAAAACTAAATGAGGATCAAAACGGAGAGGATTTTTTTTAGGAAACGGGGCAGGGCTGGCCGATTATGTGGCTAAAAGCTGAGCCCCAGAAACCTCTGAGAGGCCATGGGCACAGTGCCACCTCCCCACAGTACAGGGAGCTGCAAACGGCCTCGTGAATATACAATGGGAAGAACAAAGGCACAAGACCAAGTGGAGAGGCTGTGCATGCATCGTTCATGAAGTTTGTGGTAACATCAGCCCAGACACAGGCCTCTCTGGGAGGAAGGGGCTCACTGATTTCAAAGTGTTTCAAAGCACATGACTTTAAATCCTTCATTGGTTTATCTCCTAAAGAATTGCGGAGTTCCTAGTTAACCTGTACTTACAAGAAATGAGGTGAACAGACCCTCATCAGGGCAAGCAGAGAAAAGAAATTTCGACTACACATAACAGATACAAAAACGGGCCACTTGAAGAATTGCAGAGCTTGCATAATGGCATAGGTGAAATGAGAAAGTACAAGGAGCAAGAAGTCCTTTAATCTCCAAACTACAAACTACTATAATGTGATCAAGAGCCAGAGTGGGGCTGGGCAGAGTGGCTCACACCTTAATCCCAGCACTTTAGGAGGCTGAGGCAGGAGGATCACTTGAGGTCAGGAGTTTGAGACCAGCCTGGCCAACATGGTGAAAACCCTGTCTCTACTAAAAATACAAAAATTAGCTGGGCATGGTGGTGGGTGCCTATAATCCCAGCTACTTCAGAGGCTGAGGCAGGAGAACTGCTGGAACATTGTAGGGGGGAGGGGCGGTGGAGGAGGGGCACGGTGGGTGTGGGGAAAGGGGTGGAGGTTGTCGTGATATGGATGGCGCCACCAGACTCCAGAGCCTGGGGTGACAGTGGAGGACTCAAAAAAAAAAAAAAAAAAAAAACAAGAGGCAGAGGTGGAGGTGAGGGTGGAAAATTTCACCAACGAACAACTTTGATCAATTCTCTTGACAGGTTTGAAGGGTTGGGTCAACAATTCTTCGGGTTCCTCAAAAACTGACATACATAAAGCTTAAAACAGTCTTTTTATAAAACATCAAGGCATGCATGCAAGAGCTGTTCATCTTAAAAGGGGACAGTATGAATGTTTTATTAAAATGTTTATTCACATCCTAGTTTTGTAGGGCAGGTGGTCAAATTAAATATTAATAAAAGAAACCCCATTTACTTCAAATATGCAGGCTGTAGGTTGTTTCTTTTTTTTTTTTTTTTTTTTTTTTTTTGAGACAGAGTCTAGCACTGTTGCCCAGACTGGAGTGCAGTAGCACAATCTCAGCTCACCACAACCTCCACCTCCCAGGTTCAAGCAATTCTCCTGCCTAAGCCTCCTGAGTAGCTGGGACTACAGATGCACGCCACCATGCCCAGCTAATTTTTGTATTTTTAGTAGAAACGGGGTTTCACTATATTGGCCAGGCTGGTCTCTAACTCCTTACCTTGTGATCCACCTGCCTCGGCCTCCCAAAGTGCTAGGATTACAGGTGTGAGCCACCACAACTGGCCTACATGTTAACTTTTAAGCAAAAATTTCAAATATACAAAGGAATTGAGAAGATACTCTCCATGGCATATTATTCTCACATTTAAAATAAGAAAGATCCACTGGGGGCAGGGGAAGTACACAAGTCATACGTTTAAATTCAGGCTGGGCAATGTTACCAGGACCGAAAGTCTCATAGGAGGAAACGTTTCCTAGCTGTGTTACTGGCAAAAGCCAATGTTCTATTTGGTTACCTAAAGGATCATTTGGGAGGAGGAAACCTAGTAGCAGTTATTTAAATTAACTGGTATATCATGTTCACTACAGAAAACCTTTCTAAGGAGGAAGTTAAAAAAAAAAAAAGCATCACACTGTTGAAGCGCAAGGTTTAAAATTAAGAGTGTTGTACAGTAGGGTTCGGCTAACTGGGGAGCCAAAATACTAAATTTGGCTTAGGACAAAATAAACTGGCCAATTAATCAACAGTAAAAGGAGACAGTGACTAACTTGAACAAAAAAAAGTTTTGTTTAGTTGGGTTTTTTTTCTTTTTTGGGTGGAGGTAGACACACTGGAAAAGGTATTCCAGAACACCTGGATCAAAATGACCTTTGCTAAGTCAACTCTAGAAATTCATCAATCATATCTGACCTGGTACAAACAAATTTCAGATCTCCTTCTTAGATGAAAGCAGACTTATCCTATAACCAGAAATGTGGGTAAGACACTAAAGGATGGTCAGTATACATTTAGAAACTCCACACTGTAAGATTACACAGGCACGTGGAAGAATAAGCAAGATCTTGGTCTTGTTTAAAAAAAGAAAAGAGAAAAAAAAAACATCAAGCCACATCCTGGAGTTGAGAACAAGTGAGGAACAGCAAATGGCCATTAGTATAATTAACATGTACTGTCTCACGCTTCCCAGTTAAATTTATGGAAGACACTATTAACTTTCAGACAATATATATATATTTCTTTTAAATCTTTACAATAAATCAAGATGTAGAAGCTTACATAGGGCACATTTTTGTTTATTTAGGTACTCAATTCCATCTCCCTCGGATGCAAATAACCCTGGTGACAGTGTGTACAAAGTCTTCTCTTTGCTTTCTATAATTTTAAAGCAAATAACACATTTGACTGTATTTAAGTCTGTGCAAATAATCCTTCAGAAGAAATATCCAAGATTCTGTTTGCAGAGGTCATTTTGTCTCTCAAAGATGATTAAATGAGTTTGTTTTCAGATAAAGTGCTCCTGTCCAGCAGAACTCAAAAGGCCTTCAAGCGTTCAAGAAGTGTAGTTCAGATAAGACTGGGTCATACGAATTCCAGCTTCCCGTGCCCACTGTACATGCCCCAGTGAACGAGCGAGAGGATCTTATCATTGCTGAGGTCTGCTTGTCTCATTTTATCACAGGTCAGACAGCAGTTCTCGTGCCCACTGACCGGCACCATGCATTCCAAGTCTAACTTTGCAACCTGCCCCTTCTTGGAATGGTGTCCGTGAAAGCTGTAGTGCAAACGGGAGAGCATCTGTTGCCGCTGATCCTGCAGCCTCTTGTTTTCACTTCTAAGCATCCTCAGGGCCAACATAACAAGCAACACTAAAATCAGCCCTCCAGCAATGGGCACAGCAATGACTGCGGCCCGGAACCACAACTCTTTGGAAGAAGTCAGCTCCTGCACCTTGGTGATAAGGTTTCTGCTACCATCATGCTGATACCTGTTTCCTTGTCCTAAAGGAGTACAAAGAAAATGATCAAACTCCATGTTAACTCCTCCTAGGGATATTCATAATCATCAATTCATTTTATCCAGGAATTCCATTAAAAAGAAGCTTACAATTAAATCAACGATATTTAGAAAATACTGCAAAACTATCTAAAGAAGCTTACAAACGCATTTGTTTACAGACTGTCATTACTGAGATGTAATGGCCTTTTAATGTCTTCAAAATGTTGAAAAAACAGGCAAAACCTATTATGTAGACAGACATCTAATGCTCAAGCAGACATAAAAGCCACTCAATCAAGATGCATCTTTGTATCCAGCCAGGCTTCTCCCTCTGGTGTCTCTAATTACATTAACAACAAAATCAATAGCAGACACACGAAGTCGTGGCTGTCACAAGTCTCTAGATCAGGCAGGGATTCTGGTTAGAAACGGCTTCTACCTACCTGAGGCCTCACCCTTGGGAGGAGAGAGAACATCGTGCAGCCCTCTGTAATTGCACATGTCTTCATGACAGCATTCCAATGTGGGCATGGTGGTGCCAGAGTGGTTTCGGGCCTGTTTGGCTTGGCAGATGTCTGCCGTGCTTGCAAGAGAGTCCAGGCAGCCATGGGTGAGTGGGGAATTTGAGTTCTGAGGATCAAGAAGTCTAGAGAAGCAGGCGCTGAGCTCAGATTTACACATATAACCAGTGGCTACACAGTGGGCAGCATCACAGTAGCATCGAATTTCACCTGAAAACAATGAGAAATCACGTCAAACTCTGCTCTAGAAACCAGATAAAGCAACTATTTAGGCAGCTGCTAAATCCCATATTCAAAGGCACGAACTTTTACATCATCCAAGCTCAGGGCTCCAGTCCATGGAGCCTGGAGAAGCCCTTCCCTGCAGCCAGTAGGTAAGTTTCAATCCAGTTAAATGTAATTTTGGCAATGTAGTAATCCCAATAGCAGGTTTCTGAGGAGTTTAGAGAGTCATTTTAAAAAACTTGCTTTTGAAGGAAATAGTAATGAGTATAATTTCTCCTACCATAATGTAAATCACGTTATTTATGCATTTTAATCCTACATGACCATACAACATAAAATGCTAGGCTTTTTGATTTTGTCAGTATAAATATTTGATCGGAACTACTGAATTGTTTACTATCCCATAGGACTGTGCCAAGAGTTAAGAGCTTTAGCTAACACCTTATAAAGTTATTAACTAGAAACACAACAATCTAGAAATTGCCCAGGTCAGGAGGTTTTAAAACTATGAAACTAGGCAGCTATTTGCAACCTCTCTAGAAAAGGCAAACTTTTTGCCTATAAAGATCTTTTCATGCAGAGGAGCTTTTAGTCAGTATATTGTAAAACAGGAACTAGGCAGTTTACAATTAGTGGTTTGCTTGCCAAAGTCAATTTCTTTCAGCCCAAATGGAAAGTCATAAAAGGTGGGGTGAGTATAAAACTGCAAGGCTAACTTCTCCTCCTCTTCCTCACAAGTTTTACATGTAATTTGACATGTGATCTACAAGGGGAAACATTGAAACTGAAAATCCTCTGCTGGTTGAATGAAAAATCCTTAAGGAAACCTCAAATTTTCTACAGGAAGTGATTAAAAGTTTCCTTTATAAAAACTTATTTTGTGAGTTGCATGGCTCGGTTCACATTTTGTCACAGGGCAAGACTGGAGGCTTTAATATCAGTTTCTAGTTGAAATAATCTGGGTCTTAAAGTTATCACTAATACGATATCCACCTAGTGGACCCTGGTGACTGTCACATGCCACAGCAAGTAAACTGAACTAATGCACAAGCCTCTTCCAGTTTCCCGTCTGAAGATCCGAAACCTCCACTCTGAAATTAAACGCCAGGATCTGCTGTTTTACAAACCTCTTCCCACCCTTCCCTTTCTTCTTCCCCCTCTCTCTGAATGCCGAGTAAGGTGTCTCATTTAATTATCTGTCCAAATTCCAGACCACGGTATGGCGGTAAGGTATGCTCTGCTTTCACCAGACACTGCCAATGCTTCCGTTCTAAGAAAAACCAGCCCACTAAACACAGATCTTTAGCAACCCCTAACAGTCCAAAGCTGGGGTTCTCGCTCCTAAATCTGCACTCCCCATCCTGCGGTTGGGCCCAAGTTTCTTCTCTGCTTCAAGTAAGAACCTCGCTTTGCAGAATCACTTCTCTGCTCTTTCTCCTCCTCGCTCCAAGCTCACTTTATTTTCCACATAAAGCTCACCAGTCTTCTGGGGTGATGACTACATATTCCTAGTTTGACAAATTCCATATACAGATTTAAAGTATAAATAAAACAGATTAAAAGCCCATTTTGACCCTATTAGTTTCAGACCTTCTACAGAAAAGGAAGACTGAATACAAGTAAAATGCTGCTTAAATGTTTGAGAGCCTATTTAAAATACTGTATTTTCAATGACCTAAAAACAGCCTAATAAAATTTTGACAGGTAACTGGGAAAGTTCTAACTACTTTTTTTTTAATTAGAGCCACATTTTAAGCAAGCAGAATGGACTTTTGTACCACTGTATTAAAACTATATTTCTGTCGTTCATAAAGTTTCTTCCCGTGGCATGCAAAAGGCCAGAAAGGGGACTGGTATTTTGAAACCGTGGAACAATGCCCTTCTGTTTCTGCCCCCTTCTCGTTACTGTATGTAGTGATTAAACAAAAATGTCTGCTTTAGTCAAGATGGCTACAGGAGAGACTGCTGGCTTCTTTTAAAGCTTTTGAAGTCCGCAGCCGTCAGAAATCTCTGATCCCCTAATTATATCATTATCAGGCACATAGTTTCGGTATCTGTGACTTCATGTCAGCCTCAGTCCCTCCCTTTTCTGCCCGCCTTTGATAGGGCCAGGAGGCTCCCCTCTGCAAGCTACAAGGGCTGTTATTTAGGGTTAATTACACCCTTCCTTCCAAAATAAATAAATACTGTAGCACATCATCCTTGCTGGGCTAGCTTATGCTTTAACCTCATGCCTGCTACATAGCAATTAGAGAGAAGTAGGGGGGTGCAAAAGGCTAAACAGTGCTTCCTACTTAAAAAAAAAAAAAATTATCTGTTCACAGAACAGTATGTAGATTTCATAGCAGGGAGGTGAGGGGAACCTTGAAATTCAGAGGAAGTTCGGATTATTTCTATCTAAAAGGTGAAAGCCTGCAGAGGAAAGAAGGAACTGACCCGCTGCCTTTGCCTTTTTTTTTTTTTTTTTTTTTTTTTT
>NW_016823660.1:1125841-1131116 GCF_001698545.2 Rhinopithecus bieti
TTTTTTTTTTTTTTTTTTGGTCCTGTTTGTAAAATATGAGGTGAGTAGGAAATGAGACGCTGACAGAGCCTACTCCTCCCGGCTACTGAAAAGCAACACAACACACACTCCTGCACACCTCTGACACCTTAACTCCCAGGGAAACCCGAACACTCGCTCGCACACACTCAGAGAGATGTACGCAGAGACACACACAGAGAGTCACATACACATTCAGAGACACAAAGACACTTAGAGACAGACATAGAAATGCATTCAGAAAGACTCAGAGTCACAGAGATACATTGAGAAATACAGAGACTCAGACACATTCAGAGACACAAAGACTCAGAGAAAGAGACACAGAAATGCATTCAGAGATAAATTCAGAGACATACTCAGAGATACACTGAGTGATACAAAGGTTCAGACACACATTCAGTGACACAACACTCAGAGAGACACAAATGCATTCACTCTAACTGAGGGTCAGAGACACACGCACAGAAATACATCCTGAGGCACTCACACAGACACACTGCGAGCACGCGGCAGCTACGGGCCGGGGTCTGCGATTCCTCCCGGTCGCCTGGACCCCCAGGGTGAGGAGGCGGCGGCGTCGAGCCGAGACTCCGGCCTCGCTCCCCGCTGGGCTGCAAACGCGCCACTCCCCGCAGGCAGAGCCAGGAGGACCCTCTGATCATCCACTGCCCTGAGATCGCAGTCTGCATCCACGCGCCAGGCCACCGCCGCGACTTCTAAGAACACAGTAACTTGTCGCGACCTGCGGCTTCGGCGCGGGAGGGAGCCTCGCCCACCGCTAACAAAGCCTCTGCAGCCCGCTCCAAAACCCCGCGGCGGGTACGGGACCCCGGGCCCCTTGAGCCCCCAGCACCCACCTTTGGTGAGCAGCACGGCCATGGCGCAGAGCTCCAGCTGCAGCCAGATGAAGATGTAGCTGGAGTGGCGATCCATTGACGCCCCGCACAGCCGCGGCGCCCCCGCCGGCTCCCGGAGCCCCGGCTCGGCGGCAGCCTACTACCCCCGGAGCGCGCAGGGCATGGGCCCTGCCCGGAGCGGAGGGCGCCGTCAGCGGCGGGTCTGGGGTTCGGGCCGCGGCCGGAGCATGGAGCGCGGCTACAGGGCGCGCCTAGGAGCCCAGAAAAGTTTCCCGGTCCCGCCTCGGCGGCCACCGGCTCCCTTGCCCCACTCGACTCTAGGGCCGCACGCTAGCCCCGGGCACCGACGCGGGCCAGGGTGGGCTCCCGGCCTTCAGTCCCCGCTAGCAGCCACTCTCCGCGAAGAGGGCAGGGGTTCCCCAGCGCGCTAACGCATCCACCTCAGCTCCCGCCTGCGCCAGCCCAGGTCCCGCCGGCTCCGCGCCGTAAATAGCGCCCTGCGAGGGGACCCAGCCCGCGCGGCCCCGCCCCGCGGCGTCCGATTGGCCACCGGGCTCCTGTCAATCCACCCCGCAGCTGGGGGCGGGCCTAGACGCGAGCGCGGAGGGACCTTCCCGGCGGCTCCGAGCGGCGCCGGCGTCTGGGGCGCCCGGCTGGGGCGCTGCCGTCTCCCGCGCTCCCCCTTGCGGAGGCCTGCGCGTCCATGACCTTCGCGAGGCTCCGGGGGAGCCCAGCCCCGGGACCCGCTCTGGAACCCGCCTCCCAGACCCTGACGGCTCAGTCTCCGGCGGTCAGCGTCCCCCAGCCCGGGGCTTCTTTTGGGTGCCCCCAAAACACGCAGGGCGTCTGCGTGGTGGTCCTCCCCGGCAGCACTGCGTTTTCTGGAGCCCCCAGGGGCGAGTGACGACGCTCCGGCCTGTGCAGGTGGCGGAAGAGGGTTCGGGTGGGAACCTGGACGAGGCGGCCCAGCGCTGAGGTCTGCGTTCAGCCCTCGCCCCCCACACCCCTCAGCGTGTCCGCCTCGAGCTGCCCGCCAGGGGATCAATAAAGCCCAGACAGACCGACTGTTGAACAGTTAGGAGCCGCTAGGTTCTCCCGGGTACACGGGACGAGTAGCCGGCTAGAGACACTTAACGAAAATTAGCAAATCCAAAAGCACCCGGCGCCAGCGAGACGACACTGGCCGAGACTGACACTCAATTAACCACCCCCCCAAACAATCGCTGGCAAACACGCCGGCTGACCCTGATCAATATCAGCCCCGCAGTGATCTCCTCCTTGAGATGCTAATTCATTTATTAGGGATCGCGGGGCTGCCCTTCCCAAGGTACTCAAGGTGGTCTTGCTGTAGTTTTTTCTTCCCTCGGGTCTGGAAGGAATTAAGCTTAAAACTCATTATCTGAGGGAATGTTCTTTTATCCTCTCCCTCCAAAACCTGAGATGAACAAAAGTCAACCATTTGCAAAATTCTTCTTGAGAATCTGCCAGAGCTTCCCTACCCGACAAGTCAAAGGGCGGGGGGAGTGGGGAAAGAAAGAAAGAAGCATATTTCATGCTAAGGTGAGAATTATAAAGTCAAATCCTTTAGGACTGGAGTGCAGACATGAGCTTTAAGACTAAGAAAAATGTATATATGTCTTGAGGACTGAAAGTCAAGGCGAACATATCTCAAACGCCTAACCTTTTAAAGCTGTTGAAAGTCTGCAGAGCTGCAGGATGTAGGTAATGAAATTGCCTTTGAAAAATAATGTTTATGTGCAGAAAAATAAAATAATTTCATAAACTGATGCTCAGACCATTACTTGTCTAGATCAAAATTGCATCTAAAAGGAGAGAAGGAGAAGCCCAGCCGAACTTTTAAAAGAAAATTAAACTGGTTAGGGCACCAGGTAAACAGCAGGTTTCTCAGACAAATTTTTTTTTTTTTTTTTTTTTTTGAGACGGAGTCTTGCTCTGCCTGGGTGGCTGGAGTGCAGTGGCCGGATCTCAGCTCACTGCAAGCTCCGCCTCCCGGGTTTACGCCATTCTCCTGCCTCAGCCTCCCGAGTAGCTGGGACTACAGGCGCCCGCCTCGTCGCCCGGCTAGTTTTTTGTATTTTTTAGTAGAGACAGGGTTTCACCGTATTAGCCAGGATGGTCTCGATCTCCTGACCTCGTGATCCGCCCGTCTCGGCCTCCCAAAGTGCTGGGATTAAAGGCTCGAGCCACCGCGCCCGGCCCCTCAGACAAATTTCTTAAGGGGTGTGCTGACAAGTCAGTCCTGGGGCCGAGTTTGATTAGAACTTCCTGGCTACTAGAACCTTGACAAGTTAACAATTGTAAGGTTTTTATGCAGGCAATAATTTTTTTTCCGAGACGGAGTCTGGCTCTGTCGCCCAGGCCAGAGTGCAGTGGCACTATCTTGGCCCACTGCAACCTTCCACCTTCCCGGTTCAAGCGATTCTCCTGCATCAGCCTCCTGAGTAGCTGGGATTACAGGCGCATGCCACCACGCCCGGCTAATTTTTGTATTTTTAGTAGAGACGAGGTTTCACCATGTTGGTCAGGCTGGTCTGGAACTGCTGACCTCGTGATCTGCCTGCCTCAGCCTTCCAAAGTGCTGAGATTACAGGCGTGAGCCACCGGGCGCCGAAGGACAATACTTTTTATGTAATGATACACTTTCTTTTAGAGAGTCAATTATTAGCTAAAAGGAAACTTTCAGGGTATATTCGTTCAACCTGGCCTCCCACGGTAGGCCAGGCTTGCAATGTCTGGGGTTATAAAGATGTCAGAAACTAGATAGTAAATCTCAAAACAATGGAGCTGGACAATGATAGAGATTTATGTGCATAATGTTACCATGCCTAAAAGAAAGAGGTTAACTAGCCTGGGAAGGTAAAGAAAGCCAGTAAAGTCTCCTAGAAGCAGTGATATTAAGGATTAGAAGACCATTACAAGCACAGAGGACCACAGGAATTTAGGAAAGAAAGTATTTGATTGTGTAGGGTAGTAGGGGTGGTAAGTAGCAAACAGGTAGTTGGGATGACAAGCAAGTCTTTGTGATTGCAGCATAAATGTGAAGAAGTGAACAGAGACGTATCAGAAATGAACTATATTTCCCTTTGATGCAGATAAGTACTTGTTTAATGGAAGAGGTCTGGGGAATGTGTTGGTGAAAGTTGCATTCTAATAGACACTTTCTGAGTGTCTCCCAGCCCAATTCAGAGAATGTCCCTTTTCTCTGGAGTGGGCCTTGCAACCTGATTAAGAGACTCTGACCCTCTAGCCATAACTAGTCACATGACCCAGGTTAGGTCAGTTAGAGTCTCTCTTCTGTGTCTTTGAACAGACATGCTGCTCAGTCCCTCAAGGTCATTTCACGGGAGACATAAAAATTTTGCTTTGGACTACAGCTGTAGTCCACCTGTCTGCAAAGAAAGAAAAATGATGAAGATATGCAAAGTGGCAAAGACTTAAATCCAAATGGATTTCCAGTCACTCGGCCTCACTTCTTGTCCTTAGGTTAACTCAGTAACCTTAATAAAGTCCCCTTTTTACTTCAGGTTCTTTTCCTTGCAACCCAAACAAACCAAACTAAGATATTTGTATTTTATTGAATTAATGTTGACTTTGAGCACTCCAGGTTGTATATATCTTTTTGTTCCAAGTCCAATTCTGAATAAGAACTTGGGATCCATTTTTTAGACAATGATTTCAACTATTTTTGTTTTTATTATTAATGGGCAAACTTTCTAAATGACCAGAAATTAAAGAGAAACAAGTCTGCACTTTATCTAATGGTTCTGGGGAAGACACGGACTTTTCAACTAAATAAATCAGAGTGTTTGAATCAATGTAGAATATCAAAATCATTTTAGGGATAATGTGTCAATTATGAGGCCATATCAATAGTTGAGAGAATAGGCAACAATTTTAATTCAATTTAAGACTCTTAAGGAAAATTGCTTCTCTAGAGAATTTTACTTATGCTTTGCACATAATTCAGTTATTACTTTCCTACATGTAGGTTGATAAGTAGAGGGAAAAAAATAGTACAATCTACTGTCCTTTTGAAGTTTAAAGCAAGAAATGAAATCAATGACCAAAATTCTGTTTACACCTACAAAAGGATTCTGAAAATACCTGGGAACAAGCTATCTATACCCAAGAACAGAAAACTGATTCTACACCTAACTGAAACATTTAAACAGTATAATAGTTTTTTATTACCTTCAAACAGCATTCAAGATATAATTTATCCATGGGATATATATATACACACACACACACATATGCGTGTGTATATATATATATATACACACACATATATATATATTATATATATATATATATATATATTTTTTTTTTTTGAGATGGAGTCTCACTCTTTCACCCAGGCTGGAGTGCAGTGGCAT
>NW_016823660.1:1131182-1137335 GCF_001698545.2 Rhinopithecus bieti
TATATATATATATTTTTTTTTTTTTGAGATGGAGTCTCACTCTGTCACCCAGGCTGGAGTGCAGTGGCATGATCTCAGCTCATTGCAATCTCTGTCTCCTGGGTTCAAGCAATTCTCCTGCCTCAGCCTCCCGAGGTGCCCACCACCATGCCCAGCTAATTTTTGTGTTTTTAGTAGAGACGGGGTTTCACCATGTTGGCCAGGAATCTGGAACTCCTGACCTCAGGTGATCCGCCCACCTTGGCCTCCCAAAGTGGTGGGATTACAGGTGTGAGCCTCTGCGTTCAGCCAGTGATACATTTTTATAGTTGGTCTCCACCACAAAACCCATTCTGTTAACAAAGCTGCAAATGCTCTACCAATCTCTGCTTACCCAAATAATGCCATTGTTTCCCAAAGTTGTAGATGACCCCCTTTTCAGCACTACTTCTGTCTTCACAATGACAATAAAAAAAATTGCTCTGAGTACATTTTGTTCATAGAGAAGGCAGTTGTGTTCAGGTTCCTGGCTAGCTTACAAACAACTATTGCAGTCTATTGATAGGATCTAACATTTCTGCCTCTTATACAAATCTACCAACTAACAATCCACAGAGGTTAGGTAACACTTTGAATTTCCAGTAGCAGCTTTTGTTTCTTTCTAAAAAGTCATTTGTTTTCCGTAGAAGTTGGGAGTTCAGATCTAAAACTTACTTTCATTGGAATAGGCCAAAGATAAGGGATTAGCCCATCCCAAAGGAATGCCTGTCTAGTTGGGGGGTTTTTTGGTTTGGTTTTCTTTTGTTTGTTTGTTTTTGGTTTTCCTCTAAAATGGAGAAGGAGATAAAGATTGACTGTAGCACCTGGAAGGTAGGGTGATAGGACTTGAAAAGGAAGGACAAGACTAAAGCTCACATTCCAAAATGCCCATCTTCCCACAGATGAGCCAAAATGCTCTGGGGTCATTCAGATAAACCATAATAGTTGTTGAGTTGAGGCTGTCTTAAGAATTTGTAGGCCAGTGGCTGGGCATGGTGGCTCACACATGTAATCTCAGCAGTTTGGGAGGCTGAGGTGGAAGGATCACTTGAGCCTAGGAGTTCGAGACCAGCCTGGCCAACATGGTGAAACCCCGTCTCTACTAAGCACAACAAAAAGATTAGCTGGGCATGGTGGTGCACGCCTGTGACCCCAGTTACTCGAGAGGCTGAGGCACAAGAGTCTGTTGAACCCAGGAGGCGGAGGTTGCACTGAGTTCCGAGATCGCACCACTGCACTCCAGCCTGGGTGACAGAGTGAGACCCTGTCTCAAAAAAAGAAAAAAAAAAAAATTGTAGGCCGGGCACGGTGGCTCACACCTGTAATCCTAGCAGTTTGGGAGGCTAAGGAGGGCAGATCACTTGAGGTCAGGAGTTCGAGACCAGCCTGGCCAACATGGTGAAACCCCATCTCTACTACAAGTTACAAAATTAACCGGGGGTGGTGGTGGGTGCCTGTAGTTCCAGTTACTCTGGAAGTTGAGGCAGGAAAATCACTTGAACAGGGAGGTGGAGGTTGCAGTGAGCTGAGATCACACCACTGCACTCCAGCCTGGGCAACAGAGTGAGACTCTGTATCAAAAAAATAAAAAGAAGTTTGTAAAGCTACAAATTTGGAATACAGTAAGAGTCTTCCCTAGTTAAAGATCATTACTTTAGGAACTTGACAATGGCATTATTTATAAGCAGATAGTAACAGATACGTTCTGTGTCATCCTTGGCTTCTGCATAAGTCTTTGTTCTATTAAGTTGTGTAATATAACCCCCAATTAGGCCAGCAGAACTTTAAAAAATTACTCAGTAGCTGCTAGTTTTGCCTAGCTGATGCCAAATTACCAGTTTGATTCCCTTCGTTTTGCTTTGTTTTAATTAAAATGATGAATTAATCTTTTAAAGTTGACAAATTATCTTAAGCAAATTTCTGCCTAACAGAATGCTATTCAGGAATGCAATGCAAAAGTATTTTTTAGTTTTTTCCCCTTAGCTGATAAGACTTCACTTAATTTTTTAGAAAAAAAAAAAAAAAATGTTCAGCCAGTCATGGTAGTTAGAGCCTGTAATCCCTGCACTTTGGGAGTCTGAGGTGGAAGGATTGCTAGGGTTCAAGATCAGCCTGAGCAACATAGTAATACCTAATATATTAAAAAAAAAAATTTAATTATTCATGTACAAACCATTGAAATCCAGAAGCTTTGATATTTTTATTAGACAACCAAATATTTAGACCTTTCCTTGAAATGGGATGAAATCTTTCATCCTTCCTCAGCACCCACCCATGCTTCTCCCTCTCCCTACTCTCCCTGCCTTTGATAGTCCAGTAATGGCTTCTATTATCCTATCCTGTCCTTTAGAATCTCAAACTCAAATCTCAGTGACCCAATTGAATAAGGTATTTTGCAGTGGAACTTCAGTATTCTATTTGCTATTATGTTCTGGCCACTGTCATTGTTTTTACTTCATAATAATTCCTGAGAAAATAACTATATAGTATTTGTTTTATCATTTACAAAGTATCAAGACACACATTATATTTGATGTGTGAGTTCAAGCCATGAAATAAAATGCCAGCCAAATGTGCATATCTTCAAATATTTAATGCATTTCAACGAGATTTATGGGCAGAGGTTATAAAGAGAGTACACCCTAAGTGAGGTCATCAATGAACAGAATTCTTGTTCTTATCCTTGGTATTAAGGGAAGAACTTCTTATGCATTTTTCTCAGATTGAATAATCTTCCTTTGTTCTATCTGTTCACCTAACAAATGAGCTCCTATTCTGCTATGAATCCCTTAAACACAAAGAACTCTCTGATAGGGTAGGCCGGCTCACACCTGTAATCCCAGCTACTTGGGAGGCTAAGCTGGGAGGGTCACTCGAAGCTAGGAATTTGGGAACAGCCTGGGTAACATAAGGAGACTCTGTCTCAACAAAAAGTGTAGAAATTAGCCCCATGTAGTGGGGAGCACCTATGGTCTTAGCTACTTGGGAGGCTGGGGCCAGTGGTTCAAGGCTACAGTGAGCTATGATTGCAGCGCTGTACTCCAGCCTGAGTAACAGAGTGAGACCCTCGTCTCTAAAAAAGCAAAAGCAAAACCAAGTAACTCTCTACTGTCCCATTCACAATTTAGTGCCATTTAGTTACATGTTTAGCCTATACTTTCAAAGACATCATTTAAAATCCTTTAAAACATCTATGTGGCTGGCATGATGGGTCACACCTGTAATCCCAGCACTTTGGGAGGCTCAGGCAGGAGGATTGCTTGAGCCCAGGAATTTTGAGACCAGCCTAGGTCACATAGGGAGACCCCATCTCTACAAGAAAATTAAAAAATTAGTCAGGCATGGTGGCTCGCACCTGCAGTCCCAGCTACTTGGGAGGCTGAGCTGGGAGGATCTCTTGAGCCAGGGAGGTAGAGGTTGTAGTGAGCCATGATTGCACCACTGCACTCCAACCTAGGCAACAGAGTGAGACCCTGTCTGAAATAAATAAATAAGTAAAAATAAAACATTTATAGTACAACGTTAGTCAACTTGTTTAATTAAAAGGAAGAAAGAGGCACTAAAGATTAATTTAGGAGGGGTTTGTGGTGTGGACACAATAGGCTTACGGTATGGTTACTACTAACTGGTGATTGACAAGCACTGCTTATCACCTCAGGGAGCCAACCTTCCTGGAGCTGGAAGCCAGAGACTTGGGCCTCTTTCTCTCAGGGTTGTCTTTGCTTCTCACCTCTCTGCCATTGGGCTGTCATTCTCTCCTTATTTGTAGGTTTTACTCTCATAATTTCTGCTTGTTTTTGTCCAATCATAAGTCCCCTATACAGAGAGATACTGCCCAAGAGATGGTTTCACCTTCTATCACTACTGCAAACTATCACAGTCGTTTGTTCAGCTTACGGAGACACCATCCCCAAATACTCAGTCTGTGACCTCTTTAGCTTGGGTAGGGTTCTGGCTGATATGAAACCTGGGTACTGCTCTCAGCAAGGGTGTGAGCCAGAAAGAACACACGGAAAGAACACACGGAAAGAACACACGGAAAGAGCCAGAAAGAACACACATATGGGCAGGCTGTCACCATAAAGCATGCCATTTTTTTTTTTTTTTTTTTTTTTGAGACGGAGTCTTGCTCTGTCACCCAGGCTGGAGTGCAGTGGCTGGATCTCAGCTCACTGCAAGCTCCGCCTCCTGGGTTCACGTCATTCTCCTGCCTCAGCTTCCCGAGTAGCTGGGACTACATGCGCCCGCCACGTCGCCCGGCTAGTTTTTTGTATTTTTTAGTAGAGACGGGGTTTCACCGTGTTAGCCAGGATGGTCTCGATCTCCTGACCTCCTGATCCACCCGTCTCGGCCTCCCAAAGTGCTGGGATTACAGGCTTGAGCCACCACGCCCAGCCCAAGCATGCCATATTATATAAAGTTAATTCACCTATAAAGAAAAATAAAGTAGGCCAGGCTTAGAGGCTCACACCTGTAATTCCAGTACTTTGAGAGGCTGAGGTGGGAGGATCACATGAGTTCAGGAGTTCGAGACCAGCAGGCCCAGTAGCAGATGCCTGTAGTCTCAGCTACTTGGCAGCCTAAAGTAGGATTACTTGAGCCCAGGAGTTCCAGGCTGCAGTGAGCTATGATCACACCACCACACTTCAGTCTGGGCAAGAGAGAGAGACCGTCTCAAAATAAAAGAAAAATGTTAGTGAGTGAATTTTGACCTTCGCCAAAAGGCTGAGAAGTAATTAGTGAGTGGAATTAAGATCAGTCCTCCAAGTCAGGCGCGGTGGCTCATGCCTGTAATCTTAGCACTTTGGGAAGCCGAGGCAGGTGGATCACTTGAGGTCAGGAGTTTGAGAACAACCTGGTGAATATGGTGAAACCCCATCTCTACTAAAAATATAAAAATTAGCCAGGCATCATGGTGCACGCCTGTAATCCCAGCTATTGGGGAGGCTGAAGCAGGAGAATCTCCAGGAGGCAGAGGTTGCTGTGAGCCGAGATAGCGCCACTGCACTCCAGCCTGGGCAACAAAGTGAGACTCTGTCTCAAAAAAAAAAAAAAAAAAGAAATCATTCCTTCAAATTATTACTTCTGTGTGACTTTATCACTTGAGTGTTTGCTATCATCTAAAATAATGTAGCCATTTGAAGACAGCCCATTTTAAACAGACTGAAGACTCAGAACCTTGCACAGACCATTTTGAACTCCTGGATCATTTTTAATATACAACAAACTTGAACGGCTCGTCTTCTTAGTGGGGCCATGGCAACGAGCAGAGTTTTTATTAGCTTCTTGAGAAAGATGAGTATTTGGAGTGAATAGTCAACCTGGCATTTTCCACATATAGTGGAGGGGGAAGGAGCAGGAAAGATGCCTGTGATGCAATGTCTATGAGCAATGACATTGCTTGCCAGTCTGTATGGAATACATGAGCAAAATCCATCAACATTACAGCCAAAGAGTCAAAGTAGTCACTTGTTTCCTTGGAGGTCCATCCACTCGGCTCCACCCCGTACCACTTAGTTGTTCCTCATTAAATCATAGGAGTATATAAAAAGAGTTCTCTGGGCCTGGCATGGTGGCTTGTGCCTATAAACCCAGCACTTTGCGAGGCCAAGGAGGGTGGATCACTTGAATCCAGGAGCTCAAGACCATCCGGGGCAACATGGTGAAACCCCATCTCTACTAAAAATACAAAAATTAGCTGGGTGTGGTGGTGCATGCCTGTAATACTAGCCAATCAGGAGGCTGAGGCTGGAGGATCGCTTGAGCCAGAGATGGGAAGGCTGCAGTGAGCCGAGATTGCACCACTGCACTCCAGCCTGGGTAACAGAGCAAGGAAGAAGTAACACGAAAGTAAGAAACTGAAGTCCTGCATTTGTATCCACACTCTACTACTCAATATTTTGTTTATTTGTTTGTTTGTTTTTTGAGACAGGGCCTCGCTCTGTCACCCAGGTTGGAGTGCAGTGGCACAATCTCAGCTCACTGCAGCCTCCACCACCATGGCTCAAGTGATCCTCCCACCTCAGACTCCCAAGTAGCTAGGACTACAGGTGCATGCCACCACACCCCGCTAATTTTTAAGTATTTTGTAGAGACAGGGTCTTACCATGTTGCCCAAGCTGGTTGTTTATTTTA
>NW_016823660.1:1137743-1146113 GCF_001698545.2 Rhinopithecus bieti
TTATTATTATTATTATTATTATTATTATTGAGATGGAGTCTCACTCCATTGCTCAGGCTGAAGTGCAGTGGAGCAAGCTCACTGCAGCCTCTGCCTCCCGAGTTCAAGCAATTCTTGTGCCTCACCCTCCCGAGTGGCTAGGATTACAGATGTTTGCCACCATGCCTGGCTAAATTTTGTATTTTTGATAGAGGCAGGGTTTCAACATTTTGGCCAGGCTGGTCTCAAACTCCTGGCTTCAAGTGATTCACCTGCCTCAGCCTCCCAAAGTACTGGGATCACAGACATGCCCAGTATACTCAATGAGTTTTTATGAGCCAATCAATTGGCCCCTTGGTACTCAGTTTTCTTGCCCATAAAATGAGAACAAGAGTGTTTGGTAGCCTGCCTGCTCCAGAGATTGCTACTAGTGCAACTTGAGGTCTTCGTGTAAGTTTTGTTAACTGTGAATCTCTATAGAAATGGTGACCAATTTTCCTTAGAAATTGGTCTAAGGAAAAGTTTGTAATATTTGAATGTATTTATGATGACTTCCCAGGTGGTTTCAGGATTTTCTCCTCCCTGGAGCTGAAGATTTGAAGTGCAAATAATGTTAATGCCAAGTCAGCCTGTGGCCTGGGCAGGGTGATGGTATCTCTCTGAAAACGCAGGAATCTTGCCAACAAAGGTTTGCTCCCATGACTGGTGATAGTCCAAGAATCAGCCGAGGCAAATTGGTTGGCTAACTTATCATTACACAAGAAACTTAGCTGCTCTCATGGAACCATAACTCATGCCTCTAGTCTGCTGGAAAACACAAGAAGTATCTTCCACCCTGCAGCATGACACCTTTAGATAACCCATCTCCAGTCCGATGGCATTTTTCGAAGAAGTCTGATGTTGCTTACTCACTTTCAAACGGAAGCATTTCCTAAGAAAATCCTGATTAATTATGGATACACTTGCCATGAACTGTACTCATGAGCTGTCCTTTTTTTTAGGGATAATCAGATTTCTGAAATGGCTCCTGCCCTCAAAATGCTTCTAATCCACCTGCCTTTTTTATTTTTTTTTTCTTTTTCAGGTGACTGCTTAATTTTAACAGAGGTCTGTAGGAATGATGGGAAGGGGCACTGGTACTTCTCTCTTTCCTAATCCTTCAAGTCATCCCTGAAGATCCGCAGTTTTCCTGGAGACAGGTGAGGTCCCGCCCCTGAAAGAGGCAGACAGTGCAGAGAGAAGAGCCTATGTTTTTGCATTTTTGTCAGAGGTGATGTATCAAGGTACAATCAAAGCCTTTTCACATCTGAAATCTTTTCATTCCCATCAGCCAGTACGACTCCAGCGAAGAGAGAGGGAAGAGGGAGACGGGCGTGTCCAGGAAGATTCACCTTCCTATTGACAGATCGGGAAGTTTCGGGAAAATGTACTCCAGGCTCCACACATCGTTACTGATTCCCGGTTCGTTGAAATATATGTAGAAAAGTACTTAGAGAAATCAGTTTAAGTATAAGATAAATGCTGATCCCCGGGTCCCTCTAAGTTTCTATTGACAATAGCAAAACAGCAGCCGCAGCGCCATTTCGGTTCAATCGAAGAGATATTAGCATCCGTTTTAGGCAGGGAGAACATCCAAAAAGATCGATACCGAGGGGAGGGCGAGGCTGGGAAAGCGATCGGGAACCGAGAGCGAGTGAGCGAGAGAGGGCGAGGAGAAGGAACGGGAACCTGCGAGAGATCCCTCGGGGGAAATGCAAAGGCTGGAGAGAGGCACCAATTATGATAATTGAAGGTAATGGTGCTGAGGCGCCAAGGAGCTCCGCGCTGTTTTACATCATCCAGCTCCAACCCAGACGCGCCCGAGCCCGCCCCTCCCCGGCCGGGTCCCCGCCCCCCCGGGCTCTCTGGGGCCCCTGCCCCGGGCCGGCCGCGCGCAATTCGGGTGCCCCACGCGGACCAGCAGCTGTCTGTCTCCCCTACCGCCTCCTCTGTGCTGACTTATGGAGCGACCCCGACTTGTCGCAAAATAAAACAGGGGCACAGACACTTGTGGTCTGGACAGACTTCCCCCAGGCTAGAGTCTGTAGGGGCTGGAAACATCCCTGTCCCGATCCCGGTACCAATGCGCCCCTGTTTGCGCTGTGGTTCTCAGTCTCGCGCCCACCGTAACCTCCTTCCCCCTTTCCCCTGTAACTTGGGAAATTTAAACCAGCGTCTTAAAAATAAGCCGCGTGGGAGCCCGGGAGTTCGTGAATGTGGCGGACAGGATTGGAAAAGATTTTATTGTTGTTCAGCTTCTGACCAAAATGGGATCTTTGAGTCACTGAATTTTAAGGAGTCAGGAGAGATGGAACAGCAGTTTCCCCGACCTAGAGGTTCAGAGAAGAGACCCAGGGACTTTAGGGGCTGGCCTCGGTATGAGTGAGGTGTGTTTTTCAAAGCTACCGGGTTTTGTTTCTTTGACTGATTTCCTTCCTTCCTTCCTTCCTCCCTTCCCTCCTCCCTCCCTCTCCCTCCTTCCTTTCTCTCTTCTCTCTTTCTTTTTCTTTCTTTTCTTTCTTTCTTCTTTTCTTTCAATATGTTTCCTTTATTTTTGAAAATTGAAACAGCAAAATGACAGTGGTTTGTAGCTGAAAACAAACTCACCGGAAAGAAAACTGGAGTGTTCCCTCATCCATCCAAAGACACAAAACGCCAAGGTCTGAGCCAAGCTGCCCCACCTCCCCCCAGACAGAGCAATGAACAGATTAGAGGATGGCGAGGAAGGATACAATCCCAAATCAGGTGGTCATGGCTGGCAGATAAAAATATGGAACGCTTCACGACTTTGCGTGTCATTCTTGTGCAGGGGCCTTGCTAATCTTCTGTGTATCGTTCCAATTTTAGTATATGTGCTGCTGAAGCGAGCACCCTTTTTTTTTTTTTTTTGAGACGGAGTCTCGCTCTGTTGCCCAGGCTGGAGTGCAGTGGCCGGATCTCAGCTCACTGCAAGCTCCGCCTCCCGGGTTCACGCCATTCTCCTGCCTCAGCCTCCCAAGTAGCTGGGACTACAGGCGCCTGCCACCGCGCCCGGCTAATTTTTTGTATTTTTAGTAGAGACGGGGTTTCACCGTGTTCGCCAGGATGGTCTCAATCTCCTCACCTCGTGATCCACCCGCCTCGGCCTCCCAAAGTGCTGGGATTACAGGCGTGAGCCACCAAACCCGGCCTTTTTTTTTTTTTTTTTTAATAGAGACAGGGTCTCCCTATTATTCCCTGCCTGGTCTCAAACTGATGGCTTCAAGTGATCCTCCTGCCTAAGCCTCCCAAAGCCCTGGAATTACAGGCTTGAGCCACCATATCTGGCCAATTGATTGCTTGCTTGCTTTTTTAAAAATTTTTATTTTTGAGATGGTGCCTCACTCTGTTGCCCAGGATGGAGTGCAGTAGTGCAATCTCAGCTCACTGCAACCTCTGCCTGGGTTCAAGCGATTCTTCTGCCTCAGTATCCTGAGAAGCAGGGATTACAGGCATAGGCCACCACACCCAGCTAAGTTTTGTATTTTTAGTAGAGACAGGTTTTTGCCGTGTTGGTCAGGCTGGTCTCAAACTCCCAACCTCAAATAGTCTGCCAGCCTGGCACTCCCAAAGTGCTGGAATTACAGGTGTGAGCCACCTTGTCCGGCCCAACTGATTGTTTTCTGATTGTAAAAGTAATCGATCACTGTAGAAAACTTGGAAAATACAAAAAAGAATTATGAAAACGTCTCTGGCTGCAGCAGGTGGCAGGGAGTCTGTTTCTAGGCCAGTTCCTGAGGCAGAACCAGACACAAGGAAGCAGTGGTGAGGTGGGCTCCTGCACCTGGGGTCCAGCATTAGCTTGGGGCTCAGTCACTTACCAGTGTGTGGCTTCTGGCAAACATTGTTAAACCTCTCTAGACCTCATTTTGTCATCTGTAAAATATGACTAATAAAATGACCTCTAAGATTCCTTCTCAGCTCTGTGAAAGGCAGCCTCAGAAATAAACTCTGAGGCCAAAACAAGTGTCATTAGCTTCTCCAAATAAAGTGGAATTACTATTTTCTAGAAATGCTTTAAGAAAGCCCTTGAAAAGCAGATCTATGACTCCATCTGTCTTTCAGGAGCACTGTCTCTTAAAAACAGATTTGAATAATAATACAAATATTTGGCAGGTGCCAATACATGTTAAAAGTCCAGCTCAAGGTGATGACCATTCTGATCAGACCATTCTAGAATGGTCAACCCAGTGGAAAGTGTGGCATCTTTCAGAGTTCTGTGATGAAACAGAGTGATCAAGTTGGTAAAAGCACTTAATACCACATTCAAACAGGGGATGTGAAGGAGGGACTTACACGATACGAAAGGAGACTGCTTTGTGTAATTGCAGAGGTCACAACAAGGACTAGTGGGTGCCAGGGAAAAGGCACCACATAGGTTTAAGATAAGGAAGAACTTCCAGGAATTAATTCTGTCTGAAGACAGCACAGGCTGTGGTTCCCAAGCAGCAGGAGAAGTCCAGCAAGGGATGCATGGACTAGTTGTTGAACCAAGTGACCATATAAAATCTCAGTGTCGCCGGGCGCGGTGGCTCAAGCCTGTAATCCCAGCACTTTGGGAGGCCGAGACGGGCGGATCACGAGGTCAGGAGATCGAGACCATCCTGGCTAACACGGTGAAACCCCATCTCTACTAAAAAATACAAAAAAAAAACTAGCCGGGCGAGGTGGCAGGCGCCTGTAGTCCCAGCTACTCGGGAGGCTGAGGCAGGAGAATGGTGTAAACCCAGGAGGCGGAGCTTGCCGTGAGCTGAGATCCGGCCACTGCACTCCAGCCTGGGCGACAGAGCGAGACTCCGTCTCAAAAAAAAAAAAAAAAATCTCAGTGTCAAGATGTTGTCATAACAGCGACAACTTCTGGTTACCATTTCCTTTAATATTAGAGATGACAATGCTGTATGATTTTTCACAACTAGGGAAAATGCTACGCACTGGATCTCATCTAAGGAGTAAGAACCTGAGTGTCAACTCGGACTTTCCTGAGCTGTTCAACACCAAAGATGCCCAAATAGAGAAAAATAAGGGCAGGTGCGCAACTCACTTCAGAACAGGCTGAGCACCAGGGCTGGCTGTGACTGCTTAAGAGAAACAAAAAAAAGCATGGGATGGGGCCATCACATTCCTATGACCCAGCCCTCCCTAACCTAGCAGGCCTGCTCATGAGTGAGTAATTACAGAAAGGGCTGCAGAGGGCAGAGGGGCCATAGAAGACAGCTGTAAGCAGGATCTTTTTTTTTTTTTTTTTTTTTTTTGAGACAGAGTTTCGCTCTTGTTGCCCAGGCTGGAGTGCAGTGGTATAATCTCAGCTCACTGCAACCTCCAACTCCCTGGTTCAAGCGATTCTCCTGCCTCAGCCTCCTGAGTAGCTGGGATTACAGGCATGCACCATTATGCCCAGCTAATTTTTGTATTTTTAGTAGAGACGGGATTTCACCATGTTGGCCAGGATGGTCTTGATCTCCTGACCTCATGATCTACCCACTTTGGCCTCCCAAAGTGTTGGCATTACAGGCATGAGCCACGGCACCCAGTCCATAAGCAGGATCTTGATTCACATTTAGGATCCATTTTAAACCAATAGGGAGTCTCCCAAACCTGTATTCTGTATGACTGAAAGGCACTTTCTATCTCCCTTTTCTGACCAGTCTCTAAACAATGCCTCATGTCCATTTTGTTTTGGTCAACAACTGGACAGATTTAACTTTTGGTGGGATTAAAGGTAAATCGTGTTTGGCAGGCTCTACCAACCTTCCTCGTAAGTCATTTCATATCATGGCCAGGCGCAGTGGCTCACACCTGTAATCCCAGCACTTTGGGAGGCCCAGGCAGGTGGATCACCTGAGGTCAGGAGTTCAAGACCAACCTGGCCAACATGGTGAAACCCTGTTTCTACTAAAAATACAAAAATTAACCGGGCATGGTGGTGGGCACCTATAATCCCAGCAACTCGAGAGACTGAGGCAGGAGAATTGCTTGAACATGGGAGGCAGAGGTTCTAGTGAGGGGAGATCGTGCCACTGCTCTCAAGCCTGAGCAATAAGAGCGAATCTTCATCTAAAAAAAAAAGTCATTTCATATCATATCATAATTCCAGACAAAAAAGGCAAAGGAAAGAGGTGGGAGAGAGAGGAAGGAAAACCCAAGCAGATCTGATATCTTTCTTTAAGGAGCAGTCATAGTTTATTTTCCCAGCTTTTGCTAATACTGTTCCTTGGTAAGTACCTCTTGAGGTGTGCCTACTGGAGGTGTACTGGACCCTCCATTACCAGGAATAGAATCTCTCATATCTATATCTCAGCCTCTTGGCTTTTCTTCTCTTGAAAACACCATCCTCCCCAGTCCCCTCCCAAGTTTTCTACACATCACATAGGCTGGTAGCAAGAGAAGCAACTTATGCTCCAAACCATCAAACCCTCTTTTTTTTTTTTCTTTTTTGAGACAGAGTCTCACTCTGTTGCCCAAGCTAGAATGCAGTGGCACAATCTCGGTTCACTGCAACCTCCGCCTCCCAGGTTCAAGCGATTCTCCTGCCTCAGCCTCCCCAGTAGCAGGGACTACAGGCACGCACCACCATGCCCAGCTAATTTCTTTTGTATTTTTAGTAGAGACAGGATTTCACCATGTTGGCCAGGCTGGTCTCGAACTCCTGACCTCATGATCCACCCGCCTTGGCCTCCCAAAATGCTGGGATTATAGGTGTGAGCCATTGTGCCCGGCCTCAAACCCTCTTTTATCAAATGTTTGGATTCTTACACGTACATCATTCAAGTTACTTAATGTGTTCAGGCCAGGCCTGGTGATTCACGCCTGTATTCCCAGAGCTTTGGGAGGTTGGGCTGGGGAACTGCTTGAGGCCAAGAGTTAAAGACCAGACTGGGCAACATAGCAAGACCCCATCTCTGCAAAAAATATAAAACTTACCCAGGCATAATGGTGCATTACTGTAACCCCTCAGTCAGGAGGCTGAGGCAGAAAGATTGTTTGAGCCCAGGAGTTCAAGGCTGCAGTGAGTTATGCTCAAACCACTGCCTTTCAGCCTGGGCAACACAGTGAGGCCCTGTCTCTAAATAATAATAATAATAAATAATAATACTGTGTTCATTCTCTAGAGAATAATTATGTTCCAAGCTCTAAAAGATTGGGGTGGGGGGAAGCAAGCAAACAAACAAAAAGCCCATCAGGGTAGCCGCTGTTCCTTAAGCCAACACTGGAATTTTGGCATCTCTTATTACTTTTATTTTCCAGAGCATAAAATGCTTCTTTTTTTTTTGAGACGGAGTCTCGCTCTGTTGCCCAGGCTGGAGTGCAGTGGCGCGATCTCGGCTCACTGCAAGCTCTGCCTCCCGAGTTCACGCCATTCTCCTGCCTCAGCCTCCCGAGTAGCTGGGACTACAGGTCCCCGCTACCACACCCAGCTAATTTTTTTGTACTTTTAATAGACACAGGGTTTCACCATGTTAGCCAGGATGGTCTCGATCTCCTGACCTCGTGATCCGCCCTCCTCGACCTCCCAAAGTGCTGGGACTACAGGCGTGAGCCACCGCCCCCTGGCTAAAATGCCTTCTTAAGGGCAGCCCAGAGCTTTCTCTTCCATCCTCCCGCAGAGAGGGAGAGGTCCTGTCGCGGGTCTTTCTCGCCCTCTTGTGGTGAGAGGGAAGCAGCGCTCAGCTGAGAAGACAGCAGCTGCTGTTTGCTGTTGATGCAAGAAGCAAGGTCGTTCTAGGGAATATTTAGACTCGATATTTTAATGATTCTGTCTCCATGTCATGCAATGATCTCAGTAAAAGAGGACTGTGAGCCCTGTTCCCAGAGTCTTTTTAAGGCTTCAGACAATAATAAGCCAGATTCCCTTTGTACATAAGACTGAGAGGAAGTGGTGGTACCTCCAGCGGGTCCATATATGCCGTGAATTGCAGCAGTGACCATTGTTCTAAACAAATCACCTTTGCCTGAGAGTGTGTGTCACCCACCAGAAAGGAGAGTTTCTATTCTGGGCCATCCGAGTTCCTTTCTGGGTCTTAATATTTTTGAATGGAAATGTGCTAACTGAACAGGACAAGGCATCACTCCTAATCTCTATGATCTAAACATGGGCTTTTTTTTTTTTTTTTTTTCTACAAATTTACAAACCTTTTTGTTTGCTTGCTTTGAGATGAAATTTCACTCTTGTCGCCCAGGCTGGAGTGCAGTGCAGAGATGTGATCTCGGCTCACTGAAACCTCTGCCTCCCGGATTCAAGTGATTCTCCTGCCTTAGCCTCCCAAGTAGTTGAAATCACAGCCTCCCAAGTAGCTGGGATTAGCCACCACGCCCAGCTAATTTTTGTGTTTTTTT
>NW_016823660.1:1146407-1158778 GCF_001698545.2 Rhinopithecus bieti
TTATTATTTATTTATTTATTTATTTATTTATTTTTATTTTCTTTTTTTAGACAGTCTCACTCTGTCACCCAGGGTGGAGTGCAGTGGCTCAATTTTGGCTCACTGCAACCTCTGCCTCCCGGGTTCAAGTGATTCTTCTGCCTCAGCCTCCTGAGTAGCTGGGATTACAGGCATGCGGCACCACGCCTGGCTAATTTTTCTATATTTAGTAGAGATGGGGTTTCAACATGTTAGTCAGGCTGGTCTCAAACTCCTGACCTCGTGATCCACCCACCTCAGCCTCCCAAAGTGCTGGGATTACAGGCATGAGCCACTGCACCCGGCCGACTCTGACTTTAAAAAGCAAACATACAAGAAGCCCCCAAACAGATGAATTAAGAAATAATCCCCTCCTTTCCTCATCTATATAACACCACATGATGGGTGACTGAATTTTTGTCCCTAACCGAACCTGACAGCATTGTATTGGCATGAACTCTTATCCAGCTGGAGACCAAAACCAAGAGACTAACAGGAAAAATCAGCCTCCAACTCTACATTAATCACCAGTCTATACTAGTCATATTAATCAAATAGTTCATGTGGATGCTAAGAGCTATGTGAGACCACATAAGCCACTCTTTAAATTAAATAATGGGGGCTGGATGCGGTGGCTCACACCTGTAATCTTAGCACTTTGGGAGGCCGAGGCATGTGGATCACTTGAGCCCAGGAGTTTGAGATCAGCCTGGGCAACATGGTGAAACACTGTCTCTACAAAAAATACAAAAATTAGCCAGGAATGGTGGCATGTGCCTATGGTCCCAAATCCCTGGGAGGCTGAGGTGGGAGGATCACTTGAGCCATGGAGATTGAGGCTGCATTGAGCCATAATCATGCCACTATACTCCAGACTGGGCAACAGAGTGAGACCCTCTCTCAAAAAACAAACAAAAATTAATTAATGAATGAATGAATTAATAAAAATGAAGCTGGGCATGGTGGTTTACACCTGTAGTCCCAGCACTTTGGGAGGCTGAGGCAGGTGGATCACTTGAGGTCAGGAGTTCGAGACCAGCCTGGCCAACATGGTGAAACTCTGTCTCTACTAAAAATACAAAAAGTTACCCAGGCGTGGTGGTGGGAGCCTGTAATCCCAGCTACTCAGGAGACTGAGGCAGGAGAATAGTTTGAACCCAGGAGGCGGAGGTTGCAGTGAGCAGAGATTGCGCCTTTGCACTCCAGTCTAGGTGACAGAGTGAGACTCCATCTCAGAAAAAAGAAAGATCAAATCTGTCTCTGATTTTACAATTGAGGGAACCAAGACTAGGTGAAATGGCTTCCTCAAGGTCACACCAACTGCACTGAAGCTCTGAGTTCGGGACACCACCCTCCATCTCAAAGGCTGGGAAGCTGTGAAGGGCTTGTCACTGGCAAAGAGTGGTTTGTTTCTCCTTGAACAGGATGTGGCAAGAAATTGTTAAGAGAGGGAGGAGAAGGGAAGGAGAGGAAGGGGAGAGCCTTTTTAGCTGAAAATATGGGCTGTTTTTGAGTTGATTAAATAACTACCACTCCCAAACTTCTCTCAGTTTCTGTGAGCCTAAAGTAAGCAATTCTGGGAATGAGTTTTAGGTCATTCTTGGATTTCAGCTTTCAGTTACAAGAAGCAACCTGTTTAGGGAACTGTCAGTGGCTGCTTTCTCCAATGCTTCATTTTATTTGTAAGGTCCTTCTGTTGAGAGTTTGGCCTTCTCCTATGGAAAAATGCTCTATGGGAAGTTCCTGACCCTCACACCAGTCAGGGAAACAGCTTCCATGGAAGGCATACCCCAGGGCCCCTGGGGTCCACACCTGGTTCCATTTCAAGGACCATACATGGGAGACCCACCAATCACTAAGGACGTGGAGATGATTTTATCTTCCAGGCTGAAACTGCCTTAGAAAGATGACGACAGTGAGGGAAGTCCAGCATGGCTGACTCCATCTTGCTTCCAGCCTCACAGGCTGACTGTCTTTGCTCACACCTTGGCATAGGCCAAGTTAACCATGGGAGGAATTTAGTTTATAGTTTAAGTTGGAAGCAAGAATGATAATAGTCCCTCCCTCAAAGTAACCCCTTCCTTGTTCAGGGACCAAATACTAATGAAAGGCAACGAGATTAAAATTATGGGAGGGTCCTGAACTCTGCTAAAATGTAGGAATAGTTTCTATAATCCCTTACTGCTCAGGAGTCCTGTGGCCAGAAGCCACAAGATTTGTGACTTCCCCAATTGCTCCTATAGATAACACCACTGGTGTAGTACCTCAGATTGGTCTTTTGATATTTGCATTCTGGCAACCAACTGACACCAAACAGGATCGTGACTCATGACTCAACCAGTCCTGTGGCCATCAACCAGAGGCAGACTCAGTGAACAAGAACCATTTTTCCGCACGCTATGATTTCATCACCAACCAGTTAGCAGCACCCATTCCCTAGTCCCCAGCCTGCCATACTATCCTTGAAAAACCCTAACCCCAAGTCTTCTGGGAGATGGATTTGAGTGACAGCTCCAGTTCTTTCACGTGGCCAGCCTCAAGTCAGTTCAACTCTTGCTTTTGCTCTGTCGCCAAGGCTGGAGTACGGTGGCGTGATTTTGGCTCACTGCAACCTCTGCCTTGTGGGTTCAAGCAATTCTCCTTCCTCAGCCTGTCTAGTAACTAGATTACAGGTGCAAGCCACTACCCCTGGCTAATTTTTGTATTTTTAGTAGAGACAGAGTTTTGTCATGTTGGCCAGGCTGGTCTCAAACTCCTGACCTCAATTGATCTGCCCACCTCTCAGCCTCCCAAAGTGTTGGGATTACAGGCATGAGCCACCGCACACGGCTTAAACTCTTTCTTCACTGCAGATACTACAGTCTTAGTGAACTGGTTTTGTCTGTAGCAGGCAGGAAGAACCCATCAGGCAATTTACAAGCCCAAGGACAAGGAAGGTAGCTGTGACTTCCCCTGGGGCCCTGCCCTCTGGGCTAGAACTAAGTGGGTCTATCATAACCCAGCTTCTCCACCCGACCTTGCTCCTTCAACCTCTACTGCTTTCAAATCACAACTGCATGGTGCTTTTGCTCTGGATACAAGAGAGGAAGTGGACACACAGGAAGGGCCCTGGGCTGAGAGTCGCCTTGACTTCAGCTATTGGCCTGGCTCTGGGTCAGATTTCACTTAGCCCCGTGGGTTGCCAACTCCTCAGCTACAAGACAAACTGACCTTTGCAATGGCTTCTCAAGTCCCTCCTGGCTCTAGGATTTGAAGCCTGTTTTGTGCAGCTTGCTCACACTGTGCAAGATAATGAAAAGGCTGTTATAGTGCAGTCCTTGTTCTTGGTTCTTGCAGAGGCTCCGGAGACCTAGGTCAGTGATTCTCCAACTTCGGCATGCTTTAGAATCATCTGGAGTGCTTGGAAAAACAGAATCATGGGCCCTATCCCACAGTGTATGATTTAGTAGGGTTGAGGTAGGGCCTGAGAGTTTGCATTTCTTCTTTTTTAAAAGTGTTTGCAATTTTTATTCCAGTTACATAAAAATAAAATATATTTGAATAGAAGTAGAAGACTAGAAGGCACTAACAAATAATAGTAACAGTGGTTATCTTTTAAAATAATAAAGGAGGTGGGGCCAAGGCATGGTGGCTCATGCCTGTAATCCTAGTGCTTTAGGAGGCTGAGGTAGGAGGATCGCTTGAGGTCAGGAGTTTGAGACCAGTCTGGGCAACATAGCGAGATGCCGTCACTACAAAAAATAAATAAATAAAAATAAAATAACATTTTAATAAGCAACGGAAAATAAATTTGTTTTGTTTTTGAGATAGAGGCTTACTCTGTCGCCCAGGCTGGAATGCAGTGGCACGATCTGGGCTCACTGCAACCTCTTCCTCCCGGGTTCAAGCAATTCTCTCAAGTAGCTGCGCTTACAGATGCGCCACCACTACACCTAGCTAATTTTTTGTATTTTTATAGAGATGGGGTTTCACCATGTTGCCCAGACTGGTCTTGAATGCCTGAGTTCAGTTGATCTGCCCACCTTGGTCTCCCAAAGTGCTGGGATTACAGGTCCAGTGTTTTCTTTAATGCTGAAAATTTCTGCTAATAATTCTTTTCACAAAACATCCTTTGTTGACATTCTACAAATACCATCCCACAATGTTCCCAATATTTTCTTCTTGTGGAGGGAATTTATGTTTCTTTTTGACTTTTGTGATATTTATTATTTCAGGAAGATTTTTCAGAGAAACCTGCTGGCCTTCTACTTGAGGTATTAGATATCCTTGATTTATTTGTTTTGCTCCCTTGTTAGTATAAACAATTAGAATTAATGGGTCATTGGCTGAGATACCACATTTTTTCAATGCCTATGAAATATTGCTATTTGGGGAAAGGTTGAAAATAATTTCAGTAGATAGAGCTCCTGACTTCATTTCTCCCAGTTTGTAGAAGCAAACTGCTTTCTTTGCGGCTGCAAATATCTCAAATGGATTGACAGTCACTACAGGATGTATCAGTGAGCCATCAATGATACCTTCCATGGCTTTCTTTCTCAAGTTCCCCGCATTTTTTACATCTTTAAACAATATCAATAGAAGAGTCGGCCGGGCACGGTGACTCACTCCTGTAATCCCAGCAATTTGGGAGGCTGAGGTGGGTGGATCAACTGAGGTCAGGAGTTCGAGACCAACGCTGCCAACATGGTGAAACCCCAGCTCTATTGAAAATACAAAAATTAGCCAGGCGTGGTGACACATGCCTGTGATCCCAGCTACTTGGGAGGCTGAGGCACGAGACTCACTTGAACCCGGGAGGCAGAGGTTGCAGTGAGCCAAGATCAGGCCACTGCATTCCAGCCTGGGTGACAGAGCGAGACTCTGTCTTAAAAAAAAAAAAAAAAAAAAAAAAACCCGCTGAGCACAGTGGCTCACGCCTGTAATCCCAGCACTTTGGGAGGTTGAGGCAGGTGGATCACCTGGGGTCAGGAGCTCGAGACCAGCCTGGCCAACATAGTGAAACCCCATTTCTACTAAAAATACAAAAACTAGCTGGGCATGGTGGCATGTGCCTGTAGTCCCAGCTACTCAAAAGGCTGAGGCAGGAAAATTGCTTGAATCCAGGAGGCAGAGGTTGCAGTGAGCCGAGATGGTGCCACTGCACTCCAGCCTGGTGACAGAGTGAGACTCCACCTCAAAAAAATAAAAGAAAAGAACGGTCACCCATCCAGTCTCTGCTGCATCTCCTGCATGTCTTGTAAGTTCCCAGGTGATGCTGATGCTGCCAACTGGGGACCACCCTTTGAGAACCTTTGGCCTACAACTAGAGGCACCAAGTATTCTCCAGTTCTTACAAGACATGGCAAGAGATTGGAACCCTACTCTGCCAGCAATAAGAAGGCTCCCACAGGCAGACACCTAACCCTATACCTGACGACAGATTCCAACATAACCTGTTTCCTAGGGTCGGTCTCATGGAGACCATTCAATGATAACCAATATTCACAGAGTGTGTTACAGTTTTCAGAGAGCTTCACTTTACTTCATTTGTTTCTGCTTACAATTCTATGATATGGATACCGTATCTTCATTTTTGGAGAAAAAAAAGTCAAGTCAAGTCAAGTCTTTGATGAATGTCGTGGTCAAGACTTTGATGAGTGTCATGCAGCTACAAAGAGGTGGAGTGGGGACCCAGGACTCACCCAGGTCTTTTGAGTCTTCCGTGATCTCTGTACTTTACCAAGCTGCACTTCCATCTACTCTTCTGGTTTATTGGAGCACTGGGTTTTTTGTTGTTGTTGTGTTGTTTTGTTTTGTTTTGTTTTGTTTTTAGTGAGATGGAGTCTTGCTCTGTCACCCAGGCTGGAGTGCAGTGTCACCATCTCAGCTCACTGCAACCTCCACCTCCAGGTTCAAGTGATTCTCCTGCCTCAGCCTCCCAAGTAGCTGGGCTCACAGGTGTGTGCCACCACACCCAGCTAATTTTTTTATATTTTTAGTAGAGACGGGGTTTTACCATGTTGGCCAGGTTGGTCTTGAACTCCTGGACTCGAGTGATCTGCCCGCCTCAGCCTCCCAAAGTGCTGGGATTACAGACATGAACCACTGTGCCCAGGCTGTGGCACTGTTTCTTTTCTTTTCTTTCTGTTTTTTTTTGTTTTTTTTGTTTTGTGAGACAGAGTTTCTTTCTTGTTGCTCAGGCTGGAGTGAAATGGCACAATCTCAGCTCACTGCAACCTCTACCTCCTAGGTTCAAGCAATTCTCCTGCCTCAGCCTCCCAAGTAGCTGGGATTACAGGCATGCGCCACCACGTCTGGCTAATTTTTGTATTTTTAGTAGAGACAGGTTTCACCATGTTGGCCAGGCTGGTCTCAAACTCCTAACCTCAGGTGATCCACCCCACCTCTGCCTCCCAAAGTGCTGAGATTACAGGCGTGAGCCACCGCACCCAGCCCTGGGGCACTGTTTCCAACTAGAAAATTCCTTCTGGAGGTGCTAATTAGGGATCATTTTAACACATGCAAAACTGTGTTATTCAGATTGCCATTTTTTCCTGGTTCCCTTGCAAAACCCAGTAGAAACCTGAGTTGGAAGCCCTTACTCCTGCATTAGAACATGGCATGGAAATGATCTGGTGAAATAGTGAATTAATTTTCATTGTGTTTCAGTCATTGTCGTCAGTGGTATCAGTTTTCCTGTACTGTCCAGTGTGCTGGAGAAGGACTCTCTGGATAGGATTGTCCAAAGATAAATTTTGATACTTAGTTCTCAGTTTTGATTTTTCAAATCTCTGATCACTTTCTTTTTTCTTTTGTTCTTTTTTTTATTTTTTGAGACAGAGTTTCGTTCTTATTGTCCAGCCTGGAATGTAATGGCGCAATCTCAGTTCACCTCAACCTCCGCCTCCCAGCTTCAAGCGATTCTGCTGCCTCAGCATCCCAAGTAGCTGGGATTTTAGGCATGCGCCACCACACCCAGCGAATTTTGTATTTTTAGTTGAGACGGGATTTCTTCATGTTGGTCAGGCTGACCCCGAACTCCTGACCTCAGGTGATCCACCTGCCTCGGCCTCCCGAAGTGCTGGGATTATAAGCTTTTTATTTTTTTAGAGATGGGGTCTCGCCCTGTTGCCCAGGCTGGTCTTGAACTCCTGGGATCCAGTGACCCACCCACTTTGGCCTCCTGAAGTGCTGGGATTACAGGCATAAGTCACTGCATCTGGCTCTGATTACTTTCTTAATTCCTTTCTGTCCGTAGCAAACATAATGAACAGCGAGTCCTTAGAAATATTTGGCAGAGAGTTAACATAAAGTGATGACTGCAAGCAGAATAAGGTCATTCTCCTCTGTAGGTAACTCTTCTGCATTGACTATTAGGAACTTCCTAAATAATGTTAGTTAAGTGATGTGTCGGGCTCGTTCTCGATCAGTCCTTCGGGGAATGCCAGCTGTGGAGACGATGCTGTTGCTGTCTTTCATGATGAATGACCCAGTGCAGTTAAAGGGAATTCAGGCCTATTTAGTAGGATGGACACACACACGCACTCACACAAACACACTCACAATTACCTGTCACCTTAAATGTTTCTACTTTAGGACAAATGGGCTATCTTACAATGACTTAACTATGCTTGTCCTATGGTGAAACATTGACTCTTGACATAGGTTTTTTGTTTGTTTGTTTGTTTTGCTTTTGGAGACAGAGTTTTGCTCTGTTGCCCAGGCTGGAGTGCAGTGGTGGAATCTTGGTTCACTGTAACCTCCGCCTCCTGGGTTCAAGCAATTCTCCTGCCTCAGCCTCCTGAGTAGCTGGGATTACAGGCACCTGCCACCATACCTGACTAATCGCCCGGCTAATTTTTTTGTATTTTTAGTAGAGACGGGGTTTCACCATGTTGGCCAGGCTGGTCTCAAACTCCTGACTCAGGTGATCTACCTGCCTCAGCCTCCCAAAGTGTTGGAGTTACAGGCGTGAGCCACTATGCCTGGCCAACATTGGCCTTTGGAATGAGAAATTAAAAACCATGTTCATTCATCCTGAGATTGTCCCCCCATCACAGGGTCCCACATTCCTCATCAGTGATGCTGAGAGATGAGTGGGGCATAGGGTGTCAGTTCTGACCAGTGGGAGTCTCCCAAGCCACAAGGGATGGAGACAATTGGGCTTTCTGGTCTTACAGTCAAAACCCTATCCTCCCAAGCCTATGTCCCTGAGACCAGACTCTAAGGAGAGAGGAAAGGGGAAATGCTGTGGCCTCAAGCCCTCTGGACGATGTGAAGGTTGGACAGTTGGTCTTGAGCAGCAGCTAGACAGAGATGAGCCCAGAACGACAGTAGTGGCTGAGCAGAGGGAGGGGGAATGGACAAAGGCCGCCCTGATGCATGACAAGGGCATGGACAGGGGCACCAGGGCCAGGGGCAGGAACCAAACTTTCCCAAAGTCCTCAGTGAGTTGACAGAATACATTTTTTAGTAAACTGGTTGAGAGTCATCCAGAGCAGGATGATTCTCCCTTGGTATCTTCCTCGCTTGAATTTTTTTTTTTTTTTTTTTTTTTTTAAGATGGAGTCTCACTGTGTCACCCAGGCTGGAGTGCAGTGGTGTGATCTCAGCTCACTGTAACCTCCACCTCCCGGGTTCAAGTGACTCTCCTGCCTCAGCCTCCTGAGTAGCTGAGATTACAAGTGCTCACCACCACGAGTGGCTAATTTTTTTGTGTTTTTTAGTACAGAGACGGGGTTTCACCATGTTGGCCAGGCTGGTCTCGAACTCCGGACTTCAGGTGATCTACCCACCTCGGCCTCCCAAAGTGCTGGGATTACAGGCATGAACCAACACACCTGGCCCCATTCTTGGATTTTAGGCACTCAATCAACTACCTTCTCACCTAAATTTGGTTGCATAGCTTTGGTGAAAGGCTTCTCCTTCAGTGAAAAAATAATTTTAATACCTAATTCTTCATCTTACATAGTAGCACAAAAAAATGCACCACATTCTGAAGAAATTTCAGAATTATGGGAATAAGAGTGAGGAAAATTCAGATGGACTACAATATCCATTACCTTAAACTCCAAAGACAGGTTGATATTTACATATTTGTGTCTGAGCATAGTGACTCACATCACAACTGTAATCCCTAGCGCTTTGGGAGGCTGAGGCAGGAGAATTGCTTGAGGCCAGGAGTTCGAGACCAGCTTGGGCAACATAGCGAGATCTCATCTCTACAAAAAAATTTAAAAATTAGCCAAATGTGATGACGTGCACCTGTGGCCCCAGCTACTTGGGAGGCTGACGTGAAAGGATCACTTGAGCACAGGAATTCAAGGATACGGTGAGCTATGATTGTAACATTGCCCTCCAGCCTGGGTGACAGAGGGAGGCACTGTCTCTAAAAATTAATTAATTAATTTAATTGATTTAAAAAACCATTTGGAGTCTGCGCGCAGTGGCTACACCTGTAATCTCAGCACTTTGGGAGGCCGAGGTGGGCAGATCACCTGAGGTCAGGAGTTCAAGACCAGCCTGGCCAACATGGTGAAACCCTGCCTCTACTAAAAATACAAAAAATTAGCCAGGCATGGTGCCGGGCACCTGTAGTCCCAGCTACTCAGGAGGCTGAGACAGGAGAATTGCTGAACCTGGGAGGCGGAGGTTGCAGTGAGCCGAGATCGCGCCACTGCACTCTAGCCTGGGTGACAAAGCAAGACTGTCTCAAAAACAAAACAAAAACCATTTGGCAAGCTGTGAAGATCCATTACTGGTATTCTATGGGACGGGTATCCTAGAAGGGACCGTGAATGGGAGAATGAGCTCAAAGGAAGAACAACGGGAAGATGCTGAACACAGACTTCTCCTGCTCACAGTCGTGCCTAAAGCCTGCCATAGCTGTCTTTGGAATATCCAGCTCCTCAAATACAGTTCTATTGCTGGTGTTTGGTGTGTTCTATAGGCAGCATTTCAGTATGACTTACTCTAAACTGAAATGTTTCAGACTCCCTGCTCATGTTCCCTGGGTTGCTGACAAACAACCTACAGATAATCCCAGATGCTACCAGCACTTGGGATGAGAGGCCACTAGGCTACCGGGCCCCCGCCCGTGCTAGGGAGCCGTCTTTCCCCACCCCCAGCTCATCAGCACTGGAGAGAGGAGGCAGGGGAAGGAATTGCCCCTAATACACTGCTTTTGGTTTTTTCTTTTTTCAAAAGTTGCACGAAGATAAAGCAAAGCTGTAGCTGATGCAGGCGTGTTGTGTAGACGCTTGCAGTTCCACCCTCGCCGTGCGCTCATTGGATAATAACGCAACCCCAAGTAAAGGACGGTGGTTGCCGCTAACGTACTTCCATTCCACCGGGGTGAGGCCCACCAAGCAAATGGTCTATTTGGAAAAAATATAAGGACATTTGCTCTCCTACCCAGACATGACCTTTGAACTGAGAAGAAAATGAAAACACATAAAAAGAAAAAAAAAGAAAATGAATAAACATAACAGAGTTAGATTATTGCATAGTGAGGTTCATTTTCTTCTAAAGTAACAAGAGTCACAACATGCATGCTGAAGTCTGATACACTCTCGATTCCTCCTTCCTGCTACAGGTTCCCTACTAATAACTTTATGAGCTCAGGCTGAAATGTCAACTTGAACTTTAGCGCTTGTGGCACAATCAACTATAACTCAGTTTAAGCATACTTATTTTATTTGATTGAGTGTTTCAATTTACTCTGCACTTCCTGAGGTTCTTGGGTTAAAACAACATGATCTAATGCAATAAAAACTAGCAAAAATATATATTTATTCTTTATTTCCAGGAGCACAAGGCCAATTGAATCTACCCAAAGCATACCTAAACAGCGTTAATAAGCCTGCACGCTAAATGATTTTCTCTCCTTTCTTGGTGCCCACACATTCAATTAAGAAGCCCTTTGGTTTTGCAATGGCATATCAACCTACACAATTTCAGGACTAACCAAGCATGTCTGCAAGCTAAAAGGTGGTGTTAACAGTGAGTGCATAAGGAGGTTTCTGAATAGTTTTGAGGCAGATTAGGCCAAGGAGAAACAACGTTTATTCTTCAATGATTAATATTAATTTTGTAACTCCTGCCAGGAGCGTGGAGCATAAGAACTTTACAATTTTTTCTTTTTTTGAGATGGAGTTTCACTCTTGTTGTCCAGTCTGGAGTGCAGTAGAGCAATCTTGGCTCACTGCAAACTTCGCCTCCCAGTTTCAAGCGATTCTCTTGCCTCAGCTTCCCGAGTAGCTGGGATTACAGACATGCGCCACCAGGTCCAGCTAATTTTTGTATTTTTAGTAGAGGGAGGGTTTCACCATGTTGGCCAAGCTGGTCTCGAACTCCTGACCTCAGGTAACCCACCTGCCTGTGCCTCCCAAAGTGCTGGGATTACAGGCGTGAGCCAGTGTGCCCAGCCTGAACTTTACAATATTCTTGAAGACATAAAACCAGGAAAGGGGCCAGAGAGAAGCTGGTACTTGACTTGGACCTTAAAGCAGGAACAGAAGATTTAAAAAGAGAGAGAGTGAAGGCAGGACAGCACAAGTGAGAGTGCCATGCATGCACTCAACAAATATTAATAGTGCATGAAGTGGCCAGGTGTGGTGGCTCACGCCTGTAATCCCAGCATTTTGGGAGGCTAAGGTGGGTGGATCACTTGAGGTTGGGAGTTGGAGATCAGCCTGACCAACATGGAGAAACCCCGTCTCTACTAAAAATAACAAAAAAATTAGCTGGACCTAGTGGCGCACATCTGTGATCCCAGCTACTTGGGAGGCTGAAGCAGGAGAATTGCTTGAAGCCAGGAGGCAGAGGTTGCAGTGAGCTGAAATCACACCATTGCACTCCAGCCTGGGAAACAAGAGTGAAACTCTGTCTCCAAAAAAAAAAAGAGAGAGAGAAAAGAAAAAGAAAAGTAGTGCATGAACCATGTGCCAGGACTTGGACCAGATGCTAGGATACATCCATGAATACAAATATCTCCTGAAACTTACATTGTCACGGAGGGAGACACACAATGGACGAGCAACATGTAGAGGTTACAGATGGTAATAGGTCCAACAGAGAATAGAGCTAGGAAGGGGGATGGGGGTCCCGAGTGAGTTAAAACAGAGTGACCCGGTGATGCCTCTCTGATAAAGTGACCATTTTAGTAAGACCACAAGGAATTAAGAGAGTGGGTTGTCCAGCTATAAGGAGGAAGTGTTCTGCAGAGGGTACAGTGAGTGTAAACGCCCTGTGGTAGAACTATGCTCAAACAGAGAAAGCATGCATTCTCAACAGGGCAGACAACATCCCGAGGGAGTGAAAATTCATTCTTGGAAGATGAAGAAAAACTTACTCTTTTTTTTTTTTTTTTTTTT
>NW_016823660.1:1158908-1171737 GCF_001698545.2 Rhinopithecus bieti
GCGATCTTGGCTCACTGCAAGCTCTGCCTCCCGGGTTCAAGTGATTCTCCTGCCTCAACCTCCCTAGCAGCTGGGATTACAGGCACATGCCATCACACCCGACTAATTTTTTGTATTTTGAGTAGAGATGGGGTTTCACCGTGTTAGCCAGGATGGTCTCTATCTCCTGACCTTGTGATTCTCCCGCCTTGGCCTCCCAAAATGCTGGGATTATAGGCATGAGCCATCACGCCAGGCCTTTTTTTTTTTTTGGACAGTATCTCACTCTGTTACCCAGGCTGGAGAGCAGTGGCGTCATATCGGCTCACTGCAACCTCTGCCTCCCGGTTCAAGTGTTCAAGTGATTCTTGTACCTTGGCCACCTGAGTAGCTGGGACCACAAGCACACGCCACCACACCCGGCTACTTTTTGTATTTTTGGTAGAGATGGGTTTCACCATGTTGGCCAGGCTGGTCTCCAACTCCTGACCTCAAGTGATCCACCTGCCTCAGCCTCCTAAAGTGCTGGGATTACAGGCATGAGACACTGCATCCTACCAAAACTTGCTCTTTTAATGTATATAGCACAGATATAGATTCAGTAGATAACCAAACATCATATATTCATGGTATTAAAATTGCTTGCCCCTGACAGGAGTGATAATTTAAAAAGATTGGAAAACACTGAGTTAGGGAAATAATTAGGAAGCCAAAGTGGCCACAATGAAGTGAGCAAGGGAAAGTACAGAAGAGGGCAAAAAAATATTGGGAAGTGGCTTTTATTCTGAGTAACACTGGGGATGATTGCAAGATTTTTAACAGAGCAGGGATGTGACTTAATTGAGATTTTAATACCATCCCTCTGGCTGCTATGCTGAGCATAGACTGTAAAGAGACCAGTAGGAGGTGATTGCTGTATCCCAGGTGGAAGATGATGAAGCTTGGTCTGCAGTGGTAGAGGTGGAGGTGGTGAGAGGTGGTGGGCTCCATATATATTTTGAAGATAACGCTGATGGGATATGCATGTATTGAATCTGGGGAATAAAAGAGAAGAGTTGAGTATGACTCCAAGTTTGGCCAGAAGAACTAGAAGGATGGAGCCATCATTGACTTAGATGGAGACCATTGGGAGAAGAGTAGAGAGAGGACTGTCGGCAGTTCAAGTTTGGTGCGTTAAGTTTGAGGTGCCTAGTACATATCCAAACACAGATGCTGAGTAAGCAATTGAATGCAGGAGTCTGGAGTTCAGGGGAGAGACTCAGGCTGGAGATACAAATCTGGGTGTTATGCATGAGACATTAAATCTGTAAATTGCTTTAGGTAGTATTGTCATTTTAACAATATTAATTCTTTCCATCCGTGAGCATGGGGTGTTTTTCCATTTGTTTGTATCCTCGGCAATTTATGTCACCAGTGTTTCGTAGTTTCCTTGCAGGGGTCTTTCACCTCCTTGGTTAAATTTATTCCTAGACACTTTCCTGTAGCTGTTGAAAATAGAATTGCCTTCTTGATTTTCTCCTTCAGCTAGTTCATTGTGTATAGAAATGCCGCTGATTTTTGTAAAAAAATATTGTATCCTGCAATTTTCCTGAATTTATCAATTCAAATAGTTTTTTGGTAGAGCATTTAGGTTTTCTATATATAAGATCATGTCATCTGCAAAAAGGGACAATTTTACATCCTACTTTCCTATTTGGATGCCCTTTATTCCTTTCTCTTGCTTAGTTGCTATGGCTAGAACTTCTATTAATAATACTATATTGAATAAGAGTGATGAGAGTGGGTAAAACATTAAAAGGAGGGGGGCAGGAAAAGAGGAATAGAGGAAAAAAAGAGAAAACTAATCAAATGAATGATCCAAACCCAGACATACCAATAATTACATTAAAGATGAATTAACTAAACACTACAATTAAAAGGCAGAGATTATCAGAATGGAAACTTACTCTATTTTTTTCTAAAAGAAATGCAGTTTAAATATAGAAACACATACATAGGCTAAAAGCAAATGGAAAAAGATGTACCATGCAAACAGTAAGCATAACAGGGCTTGAGTGGCTGTATTAAGGCCAGATAAAATAGACTTCAAGAAAGAAATATTTCTAGAGATGAAGAGGGACATTTAATTATAATTAAAATTATTCCACAGCTAATATTTTATTGAATGGGGAAAAACTGAAAGCTTTGCCTCTAAAAACTGGAACAAGACAAGTATACCCACTCTCATCACTCTTATTCAATATAGTATTTTTTTTTTAATTATTTTTTTTTTTGAGACGGAGTCTTGCTCTGTCGCCCAGGCTGGAGTGCAGTGGCCGGATCTCAGCTCACTGCAAGCTCCGCCTCCCGGGTTCACGCCATTCTCCTGTCTCAGCCTCCCAAGTAGCTGGGACTACAGGCGCCTGCCACCTCGCCCGGCTAGTTTTTTTTGTATTTTTTAGTAGAGACGGGGTTTCACTGTGTTAGCTAGGATGGTCTCGATCTCCTGACCTCGTGATCCGCCCGTCTCGGCCTCCCAAAGTGCTGGGACTACAGGCTTGAGCCACCGCGCCCGGCCCAATATAGTATTATTAATGGAAGTTCTAGCCATAGCAACTAAGCAAGAGAAAGGAATAAAGGGCATCCAAATAGGAAAGTAGGATGTAAAATTGTCCCTTTTTGCAGATGACATGATCTTATATATAGAAAAACCTAAATGCTCTACCAAAAAACTATTTGAATTGATAAATTCAGGAAAATTGCAGGATACAAAATTTTTTTTACAAAAATCAGCGGCATTTCTGTACACAAACAATGAACTCGCCGAAGGAGAAAATCAAGAAGGCAATTCTATTTTCAATAGCTACAGGAAAGTGTCTAGGAATAAATTTAACCAAGGAGGTGAAAGACCCCTACAAGGAAAACTACAAAATACTAATGACATAAATTGCCGAGGATACAAACTAATGGAAAAATACCCCATGTTCATGGATGGAAAGAATTAATATTGTTAAAATGATAATACTACCTAAAGCAATTTACAGCTTTAATGCAATCTCTATCAAAATACCAATGACATTCTTCACAGAAATAGGGAGAAAAAAATCCTATTATTTGTGTGGAACCACAAAAGACCCTGAAGCAATCCTAGCAAAAAGAACAAAGCTGGAGTCAGAACACTGCCAGACCCCAAAATATACTACAAAGCTGTAGTAACCCAAACAGCATGGTACAGGCATAAAAACAGACACATAGACCAATATAACAAAATAGAGAACTCAGAAATTAATGTGTATATCTACAGGCAACTAATTTTTGGCAAAAGTGCCAAGAACACTCATTGGGGAAAGGACAGTCTGTTCAATGAATGGTGCTGAGAAAACTGAATATTTATATTCAGAAGAATAAAACCAGACCACCACCTCTCAGCCTATATAAAAGTCAACTCAAAATAGATCAAAGCAGGTGGAAGGGGTGCATAAAAACATACAAATAAAAATAATGGATCAGAGACCTAAGTATAAGACCTGAAACAATAAAATACTAGAAGAAAGCATAGGGAAAATCCTCCAGGACACTGATTAGGAAAAGATTTTATGAATAAGACCTCCAAAAACACAGGCAACAAAAACAAAAATAAACAAATGGGATATATCAAACTAGAAAGCTTCTGCACAGCAAGGGAAGCAATCAACAGAGTGAAAAAGCAGCCTACAGAATGGGAAAAATATTTTCAAACACCTTATCCAACAGGTGATTAATATCCAGAATATACAAGGAATTCTAACATCTCAACAGCAAAAAATAATCTGAGGTCGGGTGTGGGGGCTCACGCCTGTAATCCCAGCACTTTGGGAGGCTGAGGCAGGTGCATCACCTGAGATTAGGAGTTTGAGACCAGCCCGGGCAACATGGTGAAACCCCGTCTCTACTAAAAATACAAAATTAGCCGAGCATGGTGGCACACACCTGCAATCACAGCTACTGGGGAGGCTGAGGCAGGAGAATCACTTGAACCCAGGAGGCAGAGGTTGCAGTGAGCCAAGCTTGCACCATTGTTTTCCAGCCTGGGCAACAGAGTGAGATACCATCTCTAAAAAAAAAAAAACTGATTAAAAAATGGGCAAATTATCTGAACAGACATTTCTCAAAAGAAGACATACGAATGGTCAACAAAGATATGAAAAAAATGCTCAGCATCACTAACCATCAGGGAAATGCAAATCAAAACCACCGTAAGATACCATCTCACCCCAGTTAGGAGGACTATTACCAAAATGACAAAAAGTAACAAATGCTGGCTAGGATGTAGAGAAAGGGGAACTCTTTACATATTGTTGGTGGGAAAGCAAACTAGTACAGCCACTATGGCGAATGGTATGAAGGTCCTTCAGAAAGCTACAAATGGAACTACCATATGATCCAGCAATCCTACTACTGGAAATTTATCCAAAGTCAAGGAAATCATTAGATTGAAGAGACACCCGTAATCCATGTTTATTACAGTACTATTCACAACAGTCAAGATATGGAATCAACCTAAATGTCCAACACCAGATAAATGGATAAAGAAACTGTGATATTTATACACCATAGAATACAATTCGGCCGTAAAAAAAATGAAGTGTTGTCATTTGAGGCAACATGGAAAGAACTAGAAGACATTATGCTAAGTGAAATCATCCAGGAACAGAAAGTTAAACACTGCATGTTCTCACTCACAGGTAGAAGCTAATAAAAGTTGATTACATCGAAGTAAAAAGTAGAACAGAGCCTACTAGAAGCTGGAAAGGGTAGGGGAAAGAGAGGGATACGGAGATTTGTTAAAGGATACAAAATTACACTAGGAAGGAGGAATAAATTCTAGTGTTCTATAGCACGATAGGATGACTAGAGTTAACAATAATATATTAATATTACATAGTTTCAAATAGCTAGATGGAAAATATTGAATGTTCCTACCACAAAGAAATGATAAATGTTTGCAAAAATGGATATGCTAATTGCCCTGATCTGATCACTATAAATTGTATGTACCAAAATATCACCATGTACCCCATAGGTACGTGCAATTATTATTTGCCAATTTAAAAAATAAACTAAATTTTAAAATTGTTCATTCATCAGGAAGACATAACCATATGTGTGTATATATCTAATAATAGGTGTTTGAAACACATGAAGCAAATATTGATATAGTTAAAGAGAAGAGAGGCATTTTCACAATTATAGTTAGAGGTTTTAATATCTCTCAGCAATTAACAGAACAACTAAGTAAAAAATAGGAAATACACAGAAAGACCACGCATGGTGGCTCATGCCTGTAATCTCAGCTACACAGGAGGATTGCTTGAAGCCAGCAGTTTGAAACCAGCCTGGGCAACTTAGCAAGATCCCATCTTTATAAAGAAATAAATAATATTTAGAAGTTCTGAACACCATTGACTACCTTCCTATAACACTATATCTAACAAGAACAGAATACAGATTATTTTCAAGTATGTATGATACTTACCAGGATACACTATATATATATAATATATATATATATATATATATATATATATATTATATATATAAATAGGGTTATAAAAAAAAGACTCAATAAACTTTAAAATTTTGAAAGTATGTAAAGTATATTCTCTGACTATAACTGGAATTAAATCAGAAATAGGTAACAGTAAAATAATTAGGAAAGCCACAAAAATATTGAAAATTAACAACAGGCTGGTGTGGTGTTCACGCCTGTAATCCAGCACTCTGGGGGACGAGGCGTCGGCGATCACCTGAGGTCAGGAGTTCAAGACCAGCCTGACCAACATGGAGAAACCCCATTTCTACTAAAAAATACAAAACTTAGCCAGGCGTGGTTGCACACGCCTGTAATCCCAGCTACTCGGGAGGCTTGATGCAGGAGAATCACTGAACCCGGGAGACGGAGTTGTTTTGGTGAGCTGAGATCACACCATTGCACTCCAGGCCTGGGCAACAAGAGCTTGACTCCATCTCAACAACAACAACAACAAACAAACAAAAACAAAAACAAAACAACAACAACAACAACAGAAACCAAAAAACACGCTTCTGAAAAATCTATGGGGTCAAAATGAAAAATTATCAGAGAAATTAGAAAAGATTTCCCACTAAAATGATACTCAAAATAAGCCCAGACAGAGTGTTTCACGTCTGTAATCCCAGCAATTTGGAGGTTGAGTCAGAGGACTTCTTGAAGCCAGGAGTTCCAAGACTAGTCTGGGCAACATAGTGAGATACTGTCTCTTACAAAAAAAATAAGAAAAAAAAAATTAGCCAAGTGTGCCTATAGTCTCAGCTACTCGGGAGGCTGAGTGGGGCAGGCTCACTTGAGCCCAGGAGTTTGAGGCTGTTAGTGAGTTTATATTGCCACCACTGTGCTTCAGCTTCTGGGTGATAGAGCAAATCCTAACTCTAAAAAAAAAAATAAAAAAATAAAAATAAAAAAAGTGAAATGCAGCTGAAGGCCATGCTATAGAATCTAGATGCCCAGCTAGCTCACCCAGTCTGTATTTTGAATATCCTGACCTTTTAATCCTGCCTCAACCAGGAGAAGTCTCACTGAATGCTGGAGCTCTGCGAAGCCAAAGCTTCTTCAGGTACCACCACCCTCTTTTACATGGGAGGCTCGGAGCGGAAGGGAGAAAGGAGCAGGCTGGCTGTGGTACAGGATTTACAAAGATCCATGATCAAAGGCCATAAAAGACAGCAGGTTTCTGCAAGTCAAGCACTTTAAACATCACCATTCTGAATAAAACTACATCGAGTAGATGCCCCAAACAAGGTTCTGAAAACTGGAAAGATAATTTTTCCCCACTCCTGTGTAGATACGTCACAGTCTTTGCTTTATCCAACTCTGATTCAGTTTTTCTAGATAAATAAACCCCTCCCCAAGACCTGATTTCTGTAGCTTCGCCCGAGTGGCGTCACTCGACGTCAATTGAAGGTCTGCCAGTGTAAAAACTTCATTGACTGAGGCCTGAGTGGTATTTGCTCAGGTACCTCCAAGCCTCTGTCCAATGGTACCTCCAAGCCCTTTTTTTTTTTTTTTTTTTTTTTGCTAAAAAAAGGCGGTTGGGGGGCTCAACAAGAGTTTTACTTAAGTGTCACCAGTAAAAGTCATTTGCCAAGGCATGAATAGTTTATAATCACAGTAGCATGGCAAGAGAAGTATCTCTCATGTCTCTCTTGATTGACAGGTGTCAGTGTTGAAACTCATTTTGCCACCTCACACACCTGAACTCTCATTTCGCAGCTGCCTGTTGGTCTCCATGTTCTTCTGTTCCCTGAACCCATTTCTTGGTTAACTCAGATCACAGACACTCCCCTCCCCCAGGCTAGAGAGAAGCTCCTCCCTTCAACAGTCCACACTCAAACCAGGACCAGTCTTGAGGCTGTGTCAAGAAGGCCCCACTTTCCTCTGTGTTCCTTTGGGCTTAGTGACCCCCACTATCTGGGAAGTGTTCCCTTTGTCAAACGCATACAATTTGCAAAGTTTTAAAATTTCATTTCCCGGCCGGACACAGTGGCTCACACCTGTAATCCTAGTACTCTGGGAGGATGAGGCGGGCAGATCACTTGAGGCCATGAGTTCGAGACCAGCCTGGGCAACATGGAGAAACCCTGTCTCTACAAAAAATGCAAAAATTAGCCGGACGTGGTGGTGCACTCCTGTAATCCCAGTTACTTGGGAGGCTGAGGCAGGAGAATTGCTTGAACCTGGGAGGTGGAGGTTGCCATGAGCCAAGATCGCACCACTGCACTCCAGCCTGGGAGATGGAGCAACACTGTCTCAACAACAACAACAAAAAATTCCCGTTGGATCAGCCTTAGCTGAGACAAAGACAGTTGACTCCCATTCCTCCCATGATACTCCTTTGTGTATTTTTTTTTCAAGATGGGGGTCTTCTTCTGTCCCCCAGGCTGGAGGGCATTGTGTCACAACCATGGCTCACTGCACCCTCTACCTCCCAGGCTCAAGTGATCCTCCCACCTCAGCCTCCCTAGTAGCTGGGACTACAGATGTGCACCACCACATCCAGCTAATTTTTATTTTGTTTTTTGGTCAAGATGGAGTCTTTCTATGTTTCCCAAGCTGGTCTTGAACACCTGGCCTTGAGCAATCCTCCTGCCTTGGCCTCTCAAAGCCCTGGGATTACAGGCATGAGCCAGTGCACCCAGCCAATCCTTCACGTATTTGAGGACCCTTGTATGATGACATGGACTAGCCCTATTAATGACATTAGTCACTCAAGTTCCTTTCCCAAGATTAGTCACCAATGTAGCTGTCCCATGGCCTCTCTTCCATCTCTGGGTACTGCTCCCTTTTTGCCAAGGTCAGCCCTGAATGCTCAGTCTGCTAAGGGCCTGACCAAGACAGCACACTGGCAGCAATCAGCTCACTCCTCCGTTCCCTAGCAGTTCTGAGCCTAGACTGTGTGCTGCTGTTCCTTCCTCCATGCCACCTCCCTTGGATGCTCTGCGAAAGCCGAGCATTAAGAAGCAGAACTTGTGGCAGGGCTTGAAAGGCGGGGACCCTACATGTGGCAAACAGCACTGATCGCATCTGTGTCACTCCTTGGCACGCTGGATGGGCAAAGACGGCTTCAGTAGCTGCCTCTGCCTCCTCTGCCAAGAATAAATGTCCAGACCTTACATTTTGTTTTTTGTTTTGTTTTGTTTTGTTTTGTTTTTGTTTTGAGACGGAGTCTCGCTCTGTCGCCCAGGCTGGAGTACAGTGGCGCCATCTCGGCTCACTACAAGCTCCGCCTCCCGGGTTCACGCCACTCTCCTGCCTCAGCCTCCCGAGCAGCTGGCATCACAGGCGCCCGCCACCGCGCCCGGCCAATTTTTTGTATTATTTAGTAGAGATGGGGTTTCACCGTGTTAGCCAGCATGGTCTCCATCTCTTGACCTCGTGATCCCCCCACGTCGGCCTCCCAAAGTGCTGGGATTACAGGCGTGAGCCACCGCGCCCGGCCCCAGACCTTAACTTTTGTGAGAAGAACTTCCTGCACCATGTTCATCTCAGAATGTGCCTCTTCTACTCACAAGACAGGGCTCTTCCCCAGCTGCAGCAGCAGCCTCAGGGCCACCGCCTCGGGTTCAATGTGGAAACTCCAGACGCACAAGGCAGGGCCTGGAAGGGGCTCCAGGAGACAAGGCAGGAGGGATGGAGTACATGGGCAACCTGCCTCTCTCTGCCAGTTTCATCCACCTCCGCCTGGGCCCCGCCATTCTGCAGGAGGAGCGGAGCTGGGTGTTGACAAGGAGAGACTTTACCTGCTTGGCACTCTAACCCATGGCTAAGGATCCTTCAGCCACCAAACTTCACAGCAAGAAGGGTGAATGCAGCAGGACTCACCCTCCACCTCCCACAGCCAGGAAGTAAAGGGAGGGCCCCCCAGTTCTGCACCCAAACTCCCTCTGGGAGCACCCTGGGCTCAATAAAGGGTTCTCCTTCCATCTTATTTTACTTCCAAATGCTTATTTCCTTTTTATTTACTGTTTATTATTATTATTAGACACAGGATTTCACTCTGTTGCCCAGGATGAAGTGTAGTGGCATAATCACAGCTCACTACAGCCTCGTCTTGCCGCCTCAGCCTCATGGTAGCTGGGACTACAGGCATACATCACCACACCTAGCTAATATTGGTATTTTTTTGAAGAGACGGGGTCTTGCCAGGCAGCGCAGGCTGGTCTCGAACTCCTGGGCTCAAGTGATGCAACCGCCTCGGCCTCCCAAAGTGCTAGGATTACAGGTGTGGTGTGTCACGCCTGTAATTCCAACACTTTGGGAAGCCTAGGCAGGTAGATCACCTGAGGTCAGGAGTTCAAGCACAGCCTGGCCAACATGGTGAAACCCTGTCTCTACTAAAAATACAAAAATTAACCAGGCATGGTGGTGGGCGCTTGTAATCCCAGCTACTCTGGAGGCTGGGGCAGGAGAATTGCTTGAACCCCGGAGGGAAAGGTTGCAGTGAGCCAAGATCCCACCACAGTACTCCAGCCTGGGCAACAAAAGCAAAAACTCCATCTCAGAGAAAAAAAGTGTGTTAAGAAGGCAGATTTCACGTTAGGTGTTTTTTTTTTTTTTTTAATCACAATACAATAATGAGGGTTAGCTTGAACATCTAATTTTTCACCTGTTTTCTCCTTATTATTGAATTGTAAGCAATTTTCTTCTTGTCATTAAATATCTTGGAAAACAAAACAAACAAGTCATAAATTGTGAAGTAATGTTTGTAATACACACATCAATAAAAAAGAGGATCTTCCCTATAGAAAGAGTTTCCTAAAACCAATATTTTATATGATCATTTTTCACTTATCAGATTACTAATATATAATAAGAATGACAGTGCCTGGGCCAGAAAGGGTGTGACAAAGGGCATTCTCTTCAATGCTGCTGGCCAGATTAATGGGTCCATAATGTTGGAGGTCAGTTTGGCATTGTCAAAAGTCTTAAAAATAGATATTCCTTTTGGCCCAGCAATTTTGCATCTCAGAATTTCTCCTAAATATTAAACAATCAAGTAATGTTACAGGTACAAGAATGTTATCTAAAGCACTATAAAAAATTAAGAAAAGCCTCCAGACCAGCTTATTGAAGTAGGCCAAAAAATTTTTAATTAAAAAACTTAAAAAAAAACCAAACTTGATGTCTAACAACAGATGGTTATCAGGAAATAAATTATGATATTGCTGTATTTAAAATAATATACGGGCAGTAAAAATAATCATGTGGTTCTATGTTCCTTGACATGCAATGATATCCATCTATATGTTAAGTGTAAAGAGAAGTTAACAAAACAATATGGATGGGATGATTCTAGTTTTGTAAAGATATATTTTGTTTGTATAAGTTAACTAATTAAAAAAATCTGGAGATATATGTGTGTGTGTATGTATATACATACATATATAAACAGTGGTTATCCTTGAATAGAATAAAGGATATTTTATTTTCCTCCTTACATTTCAATATTTTCCAAGCAGTTTTTTTTCTTTGTTGGTACAGGGATCCTGCTCTGTTGCCCAGGCTAGAGTTCAATGGCACTATCATAGCTCACTTTAGCCTCGAACTCCAGGCTAAAGTGATCCTCCTACCTCAGCCTCCTGAGTAGCTGGGACTAAAGGCATGCACCACTATGTCCAATTTTTTATTTTTGCAGAGATGGGGTCTAATTATGTTTTCCAGGCTGGTCTCAAATTTCTGAGCTCAAACGATCCTCCTGCCTTGGCCTCTCAAAGTGTTGGGATTACAGGTGTGAACCACTGCAGCTGGCTTTTTTTTTTTTTTTTTTTTTTAAATGAGCATGTGTTAACTTTAAATTGGTGGTGGTTGCAGTGGTGGTAACTTTCCACTTTGAAAAAAACATTTCATGAAAACATAATAAAATAGTTGTGGTCCTTCTACACGAAATGACTGAGCAGTTACCAAAAGTCCAATTTTGGTTTTGCATTTTCCCCCTAAGACAGAAAGCTCTGTTTTGTCCACAATGCTCCTGGCAGAGGCTATATTCCCTGCGTTCCCCCGCGTCTTCTCCCCAGCCCTTCTGAACAGGTTGGCTTGGTTCAACCTAAATAACAATCAGCTAGTTTGACTCTAAGTTAAGTCCTTGGAGCAGAAGGTGCAGATTACTTTAATCTCATAAATAAACTAATTCCTCTGGAAGCAAAGACAAGTCACAGCTTAATTCAGATCTTCTTCCAATTAATGAAATCCTCGCTGGCGATCAGCTCAGGCTAGCAGCCGGATGGGCAAGGACGCATGTGTCTGGCCAGGACCCTGGGTCCCCAGCCAGTAACATACAGTACTAGTACCCTCACAGTGGCCATGTAATTTATCATTCAAACAGAGACCTTTTTTTTTTCTTGAGACAGAGTCTTGCTCTGTCACCCAGGCTGGAGTATAGTGGCATGATCTCAGCTTACAGGTATGTGCCACCATTCTGGCTAATTTTTGTATTTTTAGTAGAGACAGGGTTTCACCATGTCAGGCTGGTCTTGAACTCCTGACCTCAGGTGATCTGCCCGCCTCAGCCTCCCAAAGTGCTGGGATGATAGGCGTGAGCCACCTCACCCAGCATAGGAACACTTTTGAGAGGGATATTTAGGGTTACTTGAGGTGCCAGTTCAACAAACATAAGTAGAACACTGCAAAGCAAACCAGGCTGTAGGGTCGCCCTCCCCAAGGTGCTCATGGCTTTTAAGCTGAGATGGAGGCCTGCGGTCAGCACCTACAGAAGCACAGTCCCATCTGCTCTGCCCTACTCAGGAATTCCTGAGAAATAAGAGCAGTCAGCCTCACTGGATTTACAGGTGACTTTAGGGTCTAACAGGGAGGGCTGAAAAAGAGCTCAGAAAACAAAGGTGGGTTCTTACTTTCTTTTGTTTTTTTCTTTTTTTTCCAAGCCAAACTGTATCCAGCTTTATTAAAGATACTTTCCATAAACAATCATGGTATTTCAGGCAGGACATGGGCAGACAATCGTTAACAGTATACAACAACTTCCAAACTCCCTTCTTCAATGGACTACCAAAAATCAGAAAGCCACTACAAAACCCAATGAAGTCTTCATCTGATGCTCTGAACAGGGAAAGTTTGGAGTGAGAGTTGACATTTCACATTTAGCATGTTGTTTAACAACTTTTCACAAGCCAACCCTGACTTTCAGGAAGTGAAATGAAAATGGCAGAATTTATCTGAAGATCCACAATCTAGAAAGGCAACCACTGCTGTTTTGACAGGTGCCATCTCAGTGGCATCACTGGAAAGTCCAGATTGCCTGACACACTGGTAACCAATGTCTAGGGGTCAGGTCCCAACAGA
>NW_016823660.1:1172237-1188406 GCF_001698545.2 Rhinopithecus bieti
AAAAAAAAAAAAAAAAAGTAAGACAAAATTCTACATTTTTATAAAACTTGATAAAAAATAGTATTTCAAACTGTACAGTCACCAGAAGCACACAGTTATCAAAAACGCACACACTTTACTTGGCATCTCCAGCACCTTGAGCTTTCTGTGCCTGGTCTGTTTTGGCATCTCCGTTTTCTGCAGGGTTAGTCCCCTCCTTGCCAGCATCAGCTTTTCCCTTTTCCCTTTGGGTACCTTCTCTCCCTTCTTTGCAGGGGCCTTTTAGGCTTGGGCTCTGGCTTTGGAGGAGCAGGTTTAGCAGACAACCTCGCGGATCTTCTCTGTGATTCGTCCTTCACCTTGACTTTATCTTCTTTAGCATCCCCTTCAGCCTTTCTCTTGGGCATGGTGGCGACGGCGGCGGGACGTAGGTGCTGGAGGCGGGATGCAGCCCGCGCGGGGTTTGGTCTGTCCGGGGGTCGTTCTCGCCTCTTGTTCTTCACACTGCTCGGGGTTCTTACTTTCTTATTTCACAAGCCTGGTTTTGCGTGTTTGGCAGGTGTTGCAGAAACCCCCTGAGCGGAACAGCCCAGTAGCATGCCTGGATAGAGAAACCCTGCTCCGTGCACACTTGCACGGAACCGCCCTGAGTCCTTGCAGGCCTGCAGGCACAAACAGGGCCGCTTGGGAGGTCACTCCTGCAGCTTCCTGGGCGCTGTTATCTCCAGTCTAAGGCTGGACCCTGCTCTCTGAAACCTCACTCAGTCACTTTCTTTTTTCTTTCCTTTTTTTTTTGAGACAGAGTCTTGCTCTGTTGCCCAGGCTGGAGTGCAGTGGCACAATCTTGGCTCACTGCAACCTCTACCTCCCAGGTTCAGGCAAGACTCCTGCCTCAGCCTCCTGTGTAGCTGGGATTACAGGCGCCTGCCAACATGCCTGGCTAATTTTGTATTTTTACTAAAGACCGGGTTTCACCATGTTGGCCAGGCTGGTCTCAAACTCCTGACATCAAGTGATCCACCCTCCTTAGCCTGCTAAAGTGCTGGGATTACAGGCGTGAGCCACCACACCTGGCCACACTCAGTTATTTTCTAAAGGAGCTTCTCTGAAAGACTAACATCATTGCTCCTCCCAATGACTTGAGGGATACCAAGACTAGAGGTGGAAATAGGGTCCCTCCGTTGGATCACTGGGCCCTTCATGGATGCTGTGCTGCCCTCCACAGCCCACGGTGCTGCAAGGTGCCAAGAGCGACCTGTGCCATCCACAGCCTCCAATGCCCCAAAGCTATGAGGTACCGTGTGCAGAACTGGGCAACCACCCATCTCACTCACTGCCAACTTTATTCTTCTAAAAACCTTGGAGTCATCCTCAACTCCTCTCTTTCTCTGAAACCATACATCCCATTCATCAGGCAGTTCTATTGAGCTGTCTTTAAAGTCTCCCAGGACCCTGCCTCTTGTCACCATGTTGCTGCCTTGCCCTGGTCCAAGCTACCAGCAGGTGTACCTCGGTTATGGCGGTAGTCTCCTGAAGGGTATCCCTGCCTCTCTCCTCACCACCACCCTCCATTCAATCCATTCTCAAGACACAGCCCTTGGAAATGTAAGTTAGAAAACGTCACTGCCATGACCAAAACCCTCCAATGGGCACATGTCGCTTAGGGTGAAAGCCAACGTTCTTACCAGGCCTGCAGGCCCTGTACCATCTGCACGTGTGCCCTGTTACGTTTCTCTCCTTCTCTCCTCCTTGTCTCCACACTGGTTACTCCATTCCTCCACACACTAGTAGTCCTGCTCTAACCTGGGGACCTTTGTGCCAGCAGTCTCTTCTTCTTATGTATGTATGTATGTGTTTATATATTTATTTTTAGAGACAGCATCTCCCTCTGTCACTCACACCGGAGAGCAGTGGTGCAATCTGAGCTCACTGCATCCTCGAACTCCTGGGCTCAAGCAATCCTCCCACTTCAGCATCCTCAGTAGCTAGGACTACAGGCATGCCTAGCTGATTTTTTTTTTTTTTTTTCTTAAAAGTTTTTGTAGAGATGGGGCCTTGCTGTGTTGCCCAGGCTGGTCTTGAACTCCTGGGTTCAGGTAATCCTCCCACCTCGGCCTCCCAAAGTGCTGGAATTACAGGCACGAGCCACTGTGCCAAGCAGTTTCCTCTTCGTGACACTCCCTTAGCAATGGTCAAATCAACTCTTGGCATCAGTGTCACCTCTCAACCAAGTCTATTCTGACCACTCCATTTAAAATGGCAGTTGGTTCTTCTGGCAACATGCACATCTGGATTTTCTTATCTGTTCCACTCCATATCACTTCCCACCTCCTAAATGACCACATAATTTACTTATCTATTATATTTACCATTTATTGTCTAATCCCCCCCGTGGAAGCTTGTGGGTTTCATGATGGCAGGGGTTTGTTACTGTTGTTCACTGATGTGTCCTAAGTACCTAGGACAGTTTCTGGCACATAAGTAGTTGCTCCATTAATATTTGTTGAATGAATGGGCTGAGTGCAGTGGCTCATACCTGTAATCCCAGCACTTTGGGAAGTCAAAGCGGGCGGATCACTTGAGGTCAGGAGTTCGAGACCAGCCCGGACAACATGGTAAAAGTCCATCTCTACTAAAAATACAAAAATTAACCAGGCGTGGTGGCCCATGCCTGTAATCCCAGCTACTCAAGAGGCTGAGGCAGGAGAATCGCTTGATCTTGAACTGCAGTGAACCAAGATCGCGCCACTGAACTCCAGCCTGGGCAACAGAACGAGACTTTGTCTCAAAAAAAAATCGTTGAATGAATGAGCAAAAAGACCGTCTCTCTTTATGAATAGGCATGACACCTTGTCACCTGGGCATTGAAGCCACCATGCTTGTGCTCCTGCCTGTGAGTCCTAGAGTCTCTTGTGAAAATATTCCTTCCTCCTAATTCATAGGTACATCTGAATTTCAGAGATAATTGCACGACTGAAATTAAACTCGTCCCAAAGATGGAAGAAAACAGGAGAAAGGGCAGGAGAACTCCCTGAATGCAGCCTCTCTGATGTGGCTCCATATCAGAGAACACATAGGCGGTAAAATCCGGGCTTAACCTCCCAACCACCCAATGACTGCTTGGGCAGATGAATGACAACACCACGGGGTTGTGGCTTTTTTTGGTTATAGAGATTATTATATGGTGGGTATTTGATAAATGATTGAACCTTTTATCTGCCTTTTCGCCCAAGAAGCATGTTTGTAATTGCCATTACAAGGTGGTTGAGCATTTCCGAGGCTCATTACTATTGATTGGGCACCACTAGCTTGCTTGGTAGCTGTTCCTATGTGAGTCATGTCTTGTAGCCCTGGCTACATAAATTAACTGACCTGGAATGGAAAGCTGAAAGATAAATGTAGTGCATGAAACAGTATGATATAGTTTTGATATTTGTCGTGGCCCAAATCTCATGTTGAAATTAATTCCCAACGTTGGAGGTGGGGCCTGGTGGGAGGTGTTTGGATTGTGGAGGTGGATTCTTCATGAATGGCTTGGGCTATCCCCTTGGTGACAAGTGAGCTCTCGCTCTGAGTTCATGTGAGATCTGGTCATTTAAAAGTATGTGGGCCCCCCCCGCCCCCACTGTCAATCTCATTTGCTCCTGCTTTTGCCGTGTGACATGCCTGCCCCCCCTTCACCTTCTGCCATGGTTGTAAGATTCGTGAGGCCTTCCCAGAAGTTGAGAAGATGCTGGCATCACACTTCCTATACAGTCTGCAGAACCGTGAGCCAGTGAAACCTCTTTTCTTGATAAGTTACCCAGTATCAGGTTTTTCTTTACAGCAAAGTAAGAACGGCCTAACACACAGTCATTGATGCAAAAACAAGTGACTAGTTAATGATGTTAATTCTCTTCATGACTTCTCTTTATTTTTATTTTTTATTTTTTATTTTTTTTTTTGAGACGGAGTTTCAGATTTCGCTTTTGTTGCCCAGGCTGGAGTGCAATGGTGCCATCTCGGCTCACTGCAACCTCCGCCTCCCGGGTTCAAGTAATTCTCCTGCCTCAGACTCCCGAGTACCTGGGATTACAGGCACCTACCACCACGCCCGGTTAATTTTGTAATTTTAGTAGAGATGGGGTTTTTCCATGTTGGTCAGGCTGGTCTCGAACTCCTGACCTCAGGCGATCCGCCCGCCTAGGCCTCCCAAAATGGTGGGATTACAGGCGTGAGCCACCGCTCCCAGCCCCTCTTCATGATTTCTAATTGTAGAAAGCAACAAATGAAGATGCAGTAGAGAGCCAAACACACACACGCACGTACACACACACAAACACACACATGCACACATTCCTGGTTCAAATTAAACACTCTCAGGTGTTAAGTGTGCAATCAATTTATATTACCTTTTCTCTCAGGAGGATTTTTCAAGTTTCCTCCTCTTAAAGTTAAAAAAAAAAAGTTCCTGGGCGTTGGTTACAAAGCAGTCATTAATATTGCTTGCAGTTCTACAGAGATAAAAGAGCATTTACTCACTGGTGAGTGCTCAACCCACTAACTAGCATCTGTCTGGCAAAGAGAAGAATGATGTGTCATTCAGTAGACTTGGCTTCTCCCAGCTGAATTCTGCTTCCTTTTATTCCTCTATGTGATCTGTGCAAAATAGCAAAGCTCAGAGTTAAGCAGGCCCATATGAACATCATCAGTCTCTTTACGCATGTTTTTCTGTTTTAATTTTTGCTAACTCCTTAGAAATATAAACTTTACTATCTTACTAATGCATGCTTTTCATCCAAGTATCATAGCTATAATAAATATTATTTCTTGAGCACTTTCTATGGGCCAAAATGGGCTGGGGCATTACCTACATGATCTCATTTAGTTTTTACAGCCACCATTCAGAGAAGATTACGCAGCTAGGCACTATGGCTCATGCCTGTAATCAGAGCACTTTGAGGGGTTGAGGTGGATGGATCGCTTGAGCTCAGGAGTTCAATACCAGCCTGGGTAACACGATGAAACCTGTCTTTACCAAAAATACAAAAATGACAGTAGCTGTCATCCCAGCTACTCAGGAGGCTGAGATAGGAGGGTCGCTTTAGCCTGGGAGGTTGCAGTGAGCACAGATCATGCCACTGCACTCCAGCCTGGGTGACAAAGCAAAACCCTGTCTCAAAAAAACAAACAAACAAACAAAAAAAGCCCAGAGAAGGTCACCCAATCTCCTGGTGAGGCAAGAGGAACTGATATGCACTCTGAGAGCCGATTTGTGCAGTCTCACAGCTAGAAATGAGCAGGATTGACATTTGAACTCAGGTTCACCTGAATTTCTTTTTTTTTTTTTAGAATGAGAGACAGGGTCTTGCTTGGTCACCCAGGCTGGAATGCAGTGGCACAACTACAGCTCACTGTCACTGTAACCTCAGCTTCATTCCTGGGCTCAAGAAATCCTCCCACCTCAGCCTCCAGAGTAGTTGGAGTGGACTATAGGTGCACCACCTTGCCCTGCTAATTTTTAAATTTTCTTTGTAGAGATGGGGTCTTGCTATGCTGCCCAGGCTGGTCTTGAACTCCTGGCCACTGCATTTCTTTTCACTGATTTTCTTGGCTGACAACGTGGTGTTCACTTTGGAGATTAATTCCACCTTGTCCTGTAGTATAAACTCAACATGTAGAGCCAGCCCAGGTCCTCCTGTGCCAGCTGAGCTTCAGCTTGTCCCCAAGCCTCTCAGGGCACTCACCTTTCTTAGTTTCTCTGCCTTCCAACCCAGGCTCTGTTGAGAATAGAGTTTTGCACAAATCCATGCTGTGAGTTCCATGTGAGCTGGAACCTTTGTGCCCCTCTACTAGGTGCCCATTGTGTTCATAGTTGTTGAACTAAGCCTTGGTCTCCTCACCCATGACCTAACCCCTTTCCTAGTCTGTACAGGCTCTTGCCCTCTCACTTGCTGTCAGCCTCTGGCTGCCATCTTCCTGTACAGATCGATCACTGTTAGCTGGGCATGGTGGCTTACACCTCTAATCCCATGTATTTAGGAGTCCAAGGTGGGAGCACTGCTTGAGGTTAGGAGTTCCAGACTAGCCTGGGCAACAGAGTGAGACCCCATCTCTACAAAAAATTAAAAAATTAGCTGGGCATGATGGTGCATAACTGTAGTCCCAGCTACTCGGGATGCTGAGGTGGGAGAACCACTTGAGCCCAAGAGTTCAAGGCTACAGTGAGCTATGATTATCTCACTGCACTCTAGCCTGGGCAACAGAGCAAGACCCTGTCTCAAAACAAACAAACAAAGAGAGTCGCTGTCCACTTTGGGCTGTTGCTCACCTGCACTGCTAACCCTGTTCCACCCCCAGCAGCCCTATGTCCTTCTCCTTAGCCAGTCCATGGCATGGAGGTATAGAAGCCAAGTCGGCTTACACCATGAGAGTGAATGGGAAGTAGATCCTTCCAGCCACAAGGCTTTGGGTTTTTCAGAGTGGTTAGAATAGGGTAGGCAGATGCTTCCTTCAGCTTCCATGTTACTAAACAGTTTGCTCCTTTATTCCTTTCCTATATCCTAGGCACGGTCTAGACTGCTTCCACTGCTCATGGATAAGTGCAGATATAAATGGCTTGTGCATAGGGTCACCAGAATGGTAGCCTTGAGGATCCTCCCCAGCTCAGAAAACTCTTATAAACACCAAATGATAAACCTGAGGCCAAAAGACAGCCAAGGAATGATACACAAGGCAAGCATTCTCAAGGACACAAAGCTGAGTGTGCTGGGGCTGCCGTTTCGCATCTCACTTCCAGCTTGTCTGGACAGAAGAGCCTCAGAGCTATCAGCTTCCACAGGATGAGAGAGGTTCAGACAAAGAGCGAGAGAGAGTTTGCCAGAGTGTATGACTGCTTCCAGTTTGGGAGCTGGGGTCTTTATTCATTCAGTAATTTTTACCAAGCACTTTTTTTTAGAGATCGGCTCTTGCTGTGTCACCAAGGCTGGACTGCAGTGGCACAGTCATGACTCACTGCAGCCTCGGACTCCAGGGCTCAAGCAATCCCCCTGCCTCAGCCTCCCAAGGAACTGGGATTACAGGTGGGTACTACTATGCCCAGATAATTTTTGATTTTGGTAGAGACAGGGTCTTGAACTCCTGGCCTCAAGTAATCCTCCCACCTTGGCCTCCCAAAGTGCTGGGATGACAGGTGTGAGCCACTATGTCCGGCCTATGGAGCATGTCTCATGTGCCAGGCCCTACTCTAGGTGCTGGGGACCCAGCAGTCAATGAACAAGACCAAGTCCCTGCCCTTGGAGAGTTTATTAATTATTCGAGTCGCAGGAAAGAAATCATAAATACGTTAAAAATAAAATGACCTTTCCTAATGCTCACAGATAAATTAGTGTAAGCTTAGAGAGGGCCACATGCCATGAAGAAAATACACAGAGTGGGCCAGGTACGGTGGCTCACGTCTGTAATCTCAGCACTTTGGCAGGCCGAGGCAGGCGGATCACCTGAGGTCGGGAGTTGGAGACCAGCCTGGACAACATGGTGAAATCCCGTCTCTACTAAAATTACAAAAATTAGCTGGGCATGGTGGCGGGAGCCTGTAGTCCCAGCTACTTGGGAGACTGAGGCAGAATTGCTTGAACCTGGGAGGTGGAGGTTGCAGTGAGCCGAGATTGTGCCACTGCACTCCAGCCTGGATGACAGAGCAAAACTCCATCAAAAAAAAAGAAAAGAGAAGAAAATACCCAGAGTGACAGGACAGTGAGACTAGGAAGGGAAGGTCCCCCGGGGAGAGGCACTGCAGCCGAGACCTAGGAGGTGGAGGTGTGAAGGAACCAATCATGTGAGACTCTTGGGGGATCATTCCAGGCAGAGGAAACAGCTGGAGATAGCAGAGTGGATCTGCACTAAGAAGGGGCGTTTGCACAGCTCTTCAACAATGCTGGGTACAGATACCTAGAGGAAGAAGCAGGCATTCCCAGGAGAAAGGGGCGAGAGGAGCTGTGACAAGGGAGGGCACACACCGGCAGCAGGTAGAAGAAATCGGTGCAACGTAGGGTGGAGGTGGGCAGTGGCAAGAGCTGCCAGGGAGGGCTCTGGGTCAGCTTGCCGGCTGGGATGAGCCACCCAGTGAACCTGAGTCCTCTCCAACCTACTTCTTAGGAGAAGGCTGATGCTGTCCTATGTAGCAAAGCAGCTACTGTGCATGCTCCAGAGAGAGCTTGGCAAAGCCAGCTGAGGGCCTGAATGTTTCCATTCTAGGGTGGCTTTGTGCCAATGTATTCTGAACCCAAAATCAAGATTCTCTGTCCATCAGGTATAAGTACACTTATGCTACAGGACGGACTCTGGAGGCCAATGGAGAACTCTCCTGTGCTTGCAGCCTGTGACGCAGTCCTGCGCTCAACATGTGGGTGCTGTCCACCTCCCTGACTCTGCAAAAGAAGCCACTGTCCACCCCTACCCAGGTAGCTCTGCAAGTAAGGTGACTAGAGCAGAGGCAGAAGAGGTTTTCGAGAGGACAAAGCCAGCAGTGGCTCAGTTGTGGAGAGAAGTGAGTCATCGTAGTTAAGTAGCCAGCACGTTGTATGCACTTGCACAGTGTCAGGCCCTGTGCTCAGGGCTTTCGTCACCCATATCCCTGCCAGTCATCCCACATAGGATAAAACAAAACGCAGCGTTCTCTGGGTCAAGTTGCTTGTCTGTGGCAAGTCAACTAGGAGGGGACAGAATGAGGGTTTGAATTCAGTAGATCACCTCCTGAGACAATGTACAGAACATCTTCCCCCAAAAGAGGTATGTTCATTAAGATAAGTTCTCTGTCATTTCCCACTTCCTATGTCTTTAGGGGTTTACCTGAAGTTCTGACATTTATTTTTGAAAGTGCAACCACCCTTCTCTTGCCCCATCCCTAGTTTCCCAGGGAGGCTTCTCACCGGTTAGCACTGGCTTGCTGAATGTAGCCCAACACCGCCACCTGGTGTTGAAGGCCCATGACAAGCCCAGTGACCACCACAGACATGGCTGAGACCCAGCGGTCCTGACCGCTGCTTTAAAATGTTTTGTATTTTTTTCGTTCTGACTCCAAAAGAACATGCTTATTGTAAAACATTTAAGTATGTAAGGAGTAAGTGGAAAAGCCTGCTTGCACAATAGAACGTGAAGCCTACTCTGCTTTGACCGCCATAGGGGTATTTCTCTAATTATTCCTATCCCCAAATTCCATCAAATTGTGTTTGCTTTTGTGATGACAGTTTTTTTTTTTTTTTTTTTTTTTTTTTTTTTTGAGACAGTCTCGCTCTGTCACCCAGGCTGGAATGCAATGGGGCGATCTCGGCTCACTGCAACCTCCACCTCCCAGGTTCAAGCGATTCTTGTGCCTCAGTCTCGCGAGTGGCGGGGACTACAGGCATGCACCGCCACGCCTGGCTAATTTTTGTATTTTCAGTAGAGGCAGGGTTTTGCCATGTTGCCCAGTCTGGTCTCGAACTCCTGACCTCAAGTGATCTGCCTGCTTTGGCCTCCCAAAATGCTGTGATTACAGGTGTGAGCCACCATGCCCAGCCTATTATAGTTATGTAGGATAACAGCCTTATTCTTAGGAGAGTCACACTAAAGTGTGCAGGGATACGTCCCACCATGTCTGCAGTTGGCTTTCAAATGGTTCAAACAAGAGAGCATACAGAGACAGAGAAATAGGACCATGTTAATCACTGAATCTCAATGGGGAATATACGAGTAGGTGCTCACTGTATAAGTTCTTTCAACTTTTTATAGGTTTGATATTTTTCAAAATAAGAAGTCACAGCATCACTGTTGAGTGAGGAGAGAGGAAAGACAGCTGGAATGTCAAACATCCACACTTAGGAAAGCTGACATGAGTGCCCTTCCATATGAGTGGGACTCCTAGGTGCTGCATGGTGCTAACAAGCAAGCTGAATGATGTAGGATGGATTCCAGCCAAGAACCTCAATGGTAGCATTAAACCTTCTTGGAGATACGCAGTCTTCCCCTGCCTGAGAAGCTCAGTGGCCCCAACCAAACAAAACATGGTAAACTTTACACGGCATTAAATGCAATTCACCAGAGTGATTTGCAGCAAGAACTTCCTGTTATGACCACCATCAGTGATTCTTTGGAAGCAGAGAGGATGCAGACAAGGGGGTCCCCATGATGAATGGCCGCCAAGGCATCAATGCAAAGGCTTGGCATTTGCTCTGCAGTTTGCGCTGACCTTGTCCCCAGGCACAGTTTTCCTCTTTCCTGGTTCAACTACATGGAAACAGCTCAGTTCCTTCCTCTAGTGCTGGACACAGACACGTTTCTCTTCCTAGGTTCTCACCTTCATTCTCTACCAGCAGCTTTTCTAACACTTTTCTGTTTTTACACTAAAGCAGGAAATGCTAGCTCCTAGCAAAGCCCACCTGGAAAATAACAATAGGTGAAGAGATTCGATTAAAGTTCCCAAAATGCTAGTTGATATCTTGTCTTGAGGGGTTGGGGCAGAGGGGAATGGGCGTGTGTGGAAGAAGTAGAATGAAAAGATCTCACCAGGATTGTGGGAACCAGAGAGTGCCACCATTTCTGAAGTTAATCGCTCCAGTCATCTGACAAATTCTTCTGGGAGACATGCATTTAACCAAAGTAAATATTGAAAAAATTTTGCAATTCGTTCACATAATGGAAACCCCACTGAGGAAAGCAGTGAAAAGGATTTTGTAATGAAGCCTCTCTTTCCCCAGATCTGCATCTTTTTGTCCCAGGGCTGCCTGCAGGGCTCCACCATTATGACCTCATACCTGTGAGATTTCTTAAAGGCAATTCACACTGTGTTCAAATTGGAAACAGTTTTTTGCACATTTAAAAGAGGACCCTCGGCTGGGCGCGGTTGCTCACACCTGTAATCCCAGTACTTTGGTAGGCCAAGGCGGGTGGATCACCTGAGGTCAGGAGTTCAAGACCAGCCTGACCAACACGGTGAAACTCCATCTCTATAAAAACACAAAAATTTAGCTGGGCATAATGGCGTGTACCTGTAATCCTGGCTACTCAGGAGGCTGAGGCAGGAGAATTGCTTGAACCTGGGAGGTGCAGGTGCAATGAGCTGAGATGGTTGCAGTGAGCTTAAACCTGGGAAGCAGAGGTTGCAGTGAGCCCAGGCTGTACTCCAGCCTGGGCAACAGAATGAGACTCCATCTAAAAAAAATAAAAAATTAAAAAAAATATATATATATATATAAATTAGTTTAACTAGACAGCCTACAGTGCTATAGAATATTTATTTCTCCCATCTAGCTGTAATTTTATATCCTTTAACCAATTAATCAATTTCTCCCTATTCTCTCTCCCCTTCCCAGCCTCTAGTAACCACTTTCTATTTCTATGATATCAACTTGTTTAGGTTCTGCATATGAGAAGTATGTATCTTTCTGTTCCTGGCTTATTTCACTTAACATAATGTTCTCCAGGGAATGACAGCCTTTCATTTTCTTAACGGCCAAATAGTATTCCATTGTGTATACATACCACACTTTTATCCATCCACTGATAGACACTTGATTCCCTATCTTGGCTATTGTGAATAGTGCTTGCTGCAGTAAACATGGGGTTGCAGGTATCTCTTTGACATATGCTTTTCTTTAGGTATAGGAAATGCTACTAATGGAATTGCTGGATAATATGGTCATTCTATTTGTAGTGTTTTTTATTTGTTTGTTTGTTTAAGACAGTGCCTTGCTGTTTCGCCCAGGCTGGAGTGCAGTTGTGTGATCTTAGCCCATTGCAATCTCCACCTCCCGGGTTCAAGTGATTCTCTTGCCTTAGCCTCCGGAGTAGCTGGGATTACAGCCATGCACCACTGTGCCTGGCCCTATTTGTAGTTTCTTAAGGAAACTCCATACTGCCCTCCATAATGGCTGTACTAGCATCACATTCCCACCAACAGTGATTGAGTTCCCTTTTCTCCAATCCTTGCCAGCATGTTATTTTTCATCTGGTAATAGTCAAAAGTGGAGTTGATATCTCGTGGTTTTGATTTCCATTTCCCTGATTAATGGTATTGAGCATTTTTTTCATACCACTGTATTTTAGATAGTATCTTTGGAACTCTTGTGCTTGTGAAACAGATACAAGTGGAGCCTGAAACTACTCTGACATTTTAAAAGTGAGAGCCCTCACCAACCATGGTAGTATTTTCAGTTTATCACTTTAACATTTTTATTTCATAAAGGTAATAAAATGTTAAGGCATCAAAATGTGGGGCAAAACGTGAACTTTAAAAGACTTCTTGACAAGTATCTGTTGATTCTCCAACATGTGTTGATTCTTCTAGGTGATGGGGATACATAAGACACAAAAATGACAAAAATCACTGTCCATACGTTCTGTTGTCCCAAGATAAAGCCCTTGAACTACCTAAACGTGTAAGAAACAGTTCATACTAGCACACATACGCTGACCAAATTGGGCAATTAACAGAAGGCATCTTAAAAAAGGAAGCTCATTTATGGGGAAAACAATGGCATGAAGTGCCTGTTCAATCTTAATCTTCCCATCCATTGCAAAGGCAGGCAATTCTTATATCCTAGCCTTTTACCTTTAAGATGGATATGGGTAGTACAGATGTTCTATTAGTGACACAGCTTAGAATGTGATGAGTGCCTGGTTCCTGTTCTAAAAGCCAAAAGGGGCTGGTTGGATATCAAGGCATCTTCTGAACCAGTTTCAGTCCTACCTAGTGAAACCAGGACAATCTCCAACTCCCATGCCTCACCCAATCCTGGCTCTAGAAGCAGGGTCACTTCCTACCAGTCCCATCTCCCCAAGATTGTCACATCAGAAGCATCATCTCATTTCTCATTGGCTTTACCCCTAAAATGTGTTCCTAAGAGGCTATGATTACTGGTTCAGTTGGTTACCCTTGCTTAGAGACTCCATTTCATTAATGCCAACAATTTACGACAGGTTTGCAGTTAGGTTTTGGTGACCAATTGCAATCTTTTTTTTTTTTTTTTTTTTTAATGCTACTTGCTGTTCCTTTTCCATCTCTCAAGGTGAGGGGACCAAAATCAAAACGAAGAAAAAAAAATTCATTAACCCTTTTACATCTTCACAGGTTCGGATTCTGTCCAAAGCCCTTTATAAACATTCACAATTCACTCAACACATCTGGTGTTGTTTTGAAGAAAACGTCAGTGAAGAGTGATGGAGGGTGCTTTTAGATGGTCTGAGCCATCAGGAAAGGCAAAGAAAACCCCAAAAAAAGTCTCACTAAGGCTGGTTTCGAACTCGAGCTCAAAGCAATCCTTCCACCTTGACCTCCCAAGTGCTAGGATTACAAGGGTAAGCCACCGTAACTGGCCCAGGAAAAGCCTCTTTAAGGAGACTGATAAAGGGGCAGCAAGCTGTACCAATTTCTATCACGAGCTTTCTAGGCAGAAGAAATGCAAACCCGCAAGAGACTGCAGTGATGAAAACGTGGTAATAATCAGGGGCTTGAACGTGCAAGCCATGGTAATGAGCTCTGGGTTTTGTTCTGAGTGTGAAGCATTGCAGGATTACGTACAGAACGGCCTGGCGTCTACATTTCACTCTGCTGGCTGGAGAACAGGTTGTGTATGTGTGGAGGTGGGGTGGAGTGAACCTTGGAAGATCTGAGTAGAAGCAGAAAGGTTAGGAGATCGTGGCAGGGATTTGGTTCAATGATCGTGGATTGGACTAGAGAGGTAAACATTAAGGAAACATTTTCAAAGACAGCTTGTGGGTCTTGATGGATTAAATATGGAGTGTTAGGAAAAAATAAAGGATGACTTGATTTGGGTTTTGGGCAACTTTTAACAATGACAGTGTCAATCACTAAAAAACTGAAAAGACGACAATAATCTAAGCACAAACCATGAGTTCTTTTTGAAGCACATGCCGTGTTAAGGAAAGCATCTAAGTGGACTGTTTTTGGGAACTCAAAGATATCAGGGCTGGAGATAATCTGGTTGCAAAGTATAAAGTAGCACATGAATGGGATTTTCAGAGCCAAGAGCCTGGATGAGATCATCCAGGCAGGCTGCACATCAGGGCACTATCAAAGGTCATGATCAGGAAAAGGAGAGTACCGCAAATTAGAGCAGGACCTAGAGTCCCAACTTTATGCCACAATTTTCACTAAAATGTTTCAGAGACTATTGAAACACACCGACTGATTAAAATTTTAGCAGTAATCTGTATTTTAGATTTCCTTACTCAAATACAAATTATGCATTCTAAGACTTTCAAAACAGTTCTGAAATAACTGCACAATATAGTCAAAACATATTTATTACTTTTCAGTGTCATTTTGTACACTCCCGTACAAATACAAGAATATAGCTGTATTTACAGGTATTGAAAAGAAATCTGTATATTCAATCCCAACATCTAAATACAGTAGCTGGAAGTCCTGAACTACAATAGTTCCGGTGCGCAGAGTGAATTATTTCCCGCATTGCCCTCTCCCCTTTAAAACAGTCCCTCAAAGATACGGTGGTTTTTGAACATAATAAACTGTTTTGGAAATGGGTAACAATTCCTGGCAAAGTTTTAGGGACCTCCTTCCCAAGATTTTACAAGTGTGAAACCATAAGATTTAGAAGAAAAATAAAACTACTCATTTGGGCTGTTAAAAGAAGCATAATGTCTTGAAACAGGGCTGAAACATGTTTTTAGTCTGGAATCACAGTCGCTTTACAATCAGGTTAGACAAGTTAGAAAAATAAAAAGCGTAGGAAAGCTGGATCTTCAAGGGAGTCTCTACCTTCTTTCATCAAATATATTGTTACAATACCACAACATTTTATAAGTTTGACTAGAGACTACTAATCTTTCAAAACAGGGGAGGAAAAAAAAAGCCACTCAAGAAGTTCCCTAGAGGCTATTCAGTATTTCTAATTATCTGAACCAAGGTACATGCTCAAATCCATGGCCAACTAGAAAAGGAATATTCCAGTCCAGAACATTATGCTTAACAGTTATTCCTATTCCTTAGTTAAGGTTAGGAGCTGGATACCATGTCTGTATTAAGGTGCAACATTTAAAATATTTCCACAAAACCTTGTTTTCTGTGTTTAAAAATTCACTACTGGCTGGGCGCAGTGGCTCATGCCTGTAATCCCAGCACTTTGGGAGGCCAAGGCAGGCAGATCGCCTGAGTTCGAGACCAGCCTGACCAACATGGAGAAACCCCGTCTCTACTAAAAATACAGTATTAGCCAGGCGTGGTGGTACATGCCTGTAATCCCAGCTACTCGGAATGCTGAGACAGGAGAATCGCTTGAACCCAGGAGGCGGAGGTTGCGGTGAGCTGAGATCACGCCATTGCACTCCAGCCTGGGCAACGAGAGCGAAACTCTGTCTCAAAAAACAATAATAATAGTAATAATAATTCACTACTAAGAAATGTCAAATTAGGCGTTTTCTCCTAAATGTATGTGACTAATACATTTAGGGATGTAAACTTTAAAAAAAAAAAAAAAAAAAAAAAAACATAGCTACACAGACCAGTAGACTATTAGCAAATCAAATTCAAATTGACCTAAATCACATTGCCATCTGATAAGGAAACATTTGCCTATTCCAACAAGCTGCTCACTTCCTTCCAGAAAAGATACAGTAAGGTTTCTAGCTTAACACAGCTATTTGGGGTTTCATTTACATGCACTAATTCAATTCAGCAGATGTTAACAATCTCACAGAGGTATGAACATGACAAGAAATTAATGACATTTGTCTTACATTTAAAAAGTACTCTTAAATTACAGGAAAATATCAGCTTCCAGTATAAGATTTTAATTCCTTTTAATTACACTGGAACATTTTTGTATTTTAGAAAACACCAACACTATCGCTTACAGTTAACTTTTTGAGTTACTGAAAAGCCTCAACATTTAACTTCCATACTTTAAATATATGCTTAAAGCACAAGAACAATTTCAAAATTTATGTTAGCATCTGAGAATGTAGTAACATTGACACTGATGTCTAACAAAAAATAAGCCCTTGGTGCTGGCAGTTTTGGAAGCACATATCTGCCCCTTCAGAAAAAACAAAAAACAAAAACAAAAAAAAAAAATCACCAGAACACTCTAAACCTATTTAAAAAAAAAAAAAAAAAAAAAAAAAGGAAGAAAAAAAACCAACTTTTAAAAGAACTTTGGTAAAATATTAAAAATTTTAAAAAAAAAAAATTT